>NW_022195148.1:0-142500 GCF_008641045.1 Pistacia vera | reverse complement strand
ATGGGCTTCTCTTAAAGAGTTGGGCACATATCAGTTGGACGCCCTACTACCGAACAAATCCCATAAGCCTTCACTGTTTGCATATTACCTATAGCCATTTGATGAACAAGAGAAGTTAGACTCGCAATTTTTTGTTCTAAGGGAGGAAATATTTACCTCATTATCACGCCTAGATGTAAGGTCAAGCCTAGTGCCAAATTGTTGAGAATTGGCTACCATATTTGCAATCAAGTTTCTCCCAGCCTCTGGAGTTTTATCCACCAACGCTCCTCCACTTGCAGCATTAAATCATGTTCCTATCAATGTATAGAAGGCCCTCATATAAATGCTAGATAAGTAGCTGCTCACTGATTTGATGATGGGGGCAGCTTGCACATAATTTCTTAAAACGTTCCCAATATTCGTGTAGGGACTCTCTGTTGTGCTACCTTATACCACAAATTTATTTTTGAATGTTAGCCGCCCTCGAAGCTGGGAAATATTTCTCCAAAAACAACCTCTTCATCTTGTTCCATGTGGTAATACTCCTGGAGGGTAGATAATAGAGCCAATCCTTAGCCGAATCCTTCAAAGAAAACGGGAAGGCTCTTAATTTAATTTGCTCTTCGGTCACCCTTATAGGTTTCATGCTCGTGCAAACCACATGAAACTCCTTTAAACGCTTGTGAGGATCTTCACCTGCAAGGCCATAAAAAGTGGGCAAGAGATGTATTAGTCTAGATTTTAATTCAAAAGTAGTAGTAGCATCTAAAATAGGGAACGATATGCATAAAGGTGGTTGATTCAAATCAGGGGCAACAAGCTCTTTCAAAGTTCGATTTCCAGCCATGATGTCCTCCTTTTCTAAATTAAAGTTTCTAGCAAATTGAGAATCAAGAGCCAAATTGTTTTCCTCATAATTTCTCCAAGCTTCCCTCCTTAACCTACGCAAAGTGCTTTCTATTTTTGGGTGGAATGTTAAAACACCAAGATGAGAGGACCTGGTCATAAAACAAAAAATCTCATAAAAGAAATAGAAAAAATGAATGACAAATAATGAAAAACCGACTAGAAAATAAAAAAGAAATAAAAAAAAAAATTTTTGACCAAAAACACAAAAATGGCCAAAAACCCTATCGAATGTTATTTTTTGGCCACGAGAGGGTGGGGCTAGTAAACCCTATATGGATTGACTAGTCCTGTGCAGAATTTCATTTTCTTCTAAATGGCTACTCGCACCGCTCCTAATTCCACCAAAAATCCTGCCATGAACAGTACTACTGAATTTTTTTTTTTTTTAAATCAACTAGAATCACTCCCCGACAACGACGCCAAAATCTGGTGTGTTGTCATAGGCAACCAGAATTAAAATCTAAGAATACATGTAGTAATGCGAGTAAGGATCGTTCCCACGGAGAGTGTCTAGCCTAGTTTTATGCTACGTGAACAAGGATGGGGGGGGATTTGAGTATAACGAAAACAATTTCAGGAAAAAAAAACAACTAAAGGACAATTCAAATCAAATTATCGAAATCAATCTAAAGAACAAACCTTGGTCTAGGTCAACATCCACCATCAAAATTTTACAACTGATCATCGATGCAAGTATATATCAATTCATACTTTGAATATTCATCGTTGGAACTATTTTCCTATCTCTCCTTAGTTCCAGTTAATTAGGAAACAAACGATCTAATTAATCTTACTACTAAACAACCCAAGACAAGCGCTAAAGGTTTAATCTAGTAGCAGCCTTAAGAACTAGGGAAATCAATGAAGTTGAACAATACAAACACAAGCGGTTGTATTTAATTTAGTCGAGCGTTCTTCTTAAGATTTAATAATTCATGATGCAGCAAATTCTTAAATCTTAGTTACTCACAAATTAGAGGGATCAAACAATTACAGATTTGATATCTAATTTAGCGATTGATTTCAACAAATAATGAACTAGTAGGCCTCCTAGTAATTAAATGAGACAATCATGAAAATAGACAAAGAAGAACATCCAATACTCAAAGCATATACTGAACACTAAAAACAGATTAGATCTCACAGTTTTATTAATTTCGAGGCATCCATTTCCTTCGACCAAGTTATTAAAATTTAGCCGCTCATGGCCATCATGAAAACTCAAAACGAGAAGAAGAAGAAGAGGGGAAAAAGAGGCGCATGTAGTCTCCTTTCTGTTGGAGTAGGTGCCCTAGAGCCAATCAATTATTGTGGAATTGACTCTTTGTAATAATGTTCGTTAATCAATAAAAAAACATTTTATTCTATATCGCGTACGTCATTATTATTGCAATATGTATTGATATATGTCCTTAGAATGGAAGAGCCATGACGAGGGTATCAAGTGTTTCAAATCTTGATAGTGAGAACCCTATGAGCATATATAGTGGCCATTCTAGAAACGTATGTAGCCCTAGTACTATTCTGAAGTAAGGGCACAGATAACACGGTAAGGCTATCATAGTGTTGAACAACCCTGTCGAAAGGTAGTGACTAATCTCACTTGTCAAGGTTGTTTGGTGACAACTTGGTGCAACACACAGGTGCTTGCTGTAGACGATTACACCGCAGCAAGTTCACTAGACTGACCCACTAGAGGATTCCATATGGATGGTAACCCTAGTGTCTATGGATCAAATCCTCTAACGAATGATGGTGCATGTGATCCTTAGACTTGAGATCACCGGAGCGCCTTGTGCAGCGATTGGTGTAGTTTGACACTAGCCTAATGTAATTCATTTTAGAGTTGTCAATACGGTAGTGATTGGTTGCATCGAGGAGTGTATCAAGACTATGGTGGATCGACAGAGGATTCATCACTCCCGGGTACAGGAGAAGTTATCTCACGGTGCAATTCAGTATATGGCAATGGCAATGACACTAAAACTGTGGCCACAGTGGGATTGAGTTGTTGCTCTATCCAATTTATAATACAGGTCATTGGTCCAAAAACTGAATACATAATATCGAGAGTAATCAAAGGTTGACACTAGTTCTATGCCTTCATCTTGTCGAGATAACATATGATGAAAGGATCGAATTGTACGGTAACCATATCGTTGATAGGTAGCTACTTTGCTGAATCCGAATCTATTGGGTGGCCATGATGCCTTGCTAGGGGCCAATCTTAGTCTGTGTATTAGTGAGATGATTAATTGGTGTTAATCGTGATGCTATACACTACCGGTATGATGAGGAGCCTATGGGTCACACACATAAAAGATAATTTAAGATCCAAGAAGAAGGAATGGCGTTTTCGTCTTTTTAAGGCAAAGGGGTATTTTGGTAATTTCACAGTGCAATTAAATTTGCTGAGGTTGTAGCCTCTATTTAATTTATTAGAAAAATTAAATAAGTGAAATTACGTTTAAATATGTGTTCGCATATATTTAATTAAATCATCATTATTGTTAAATGTTAATATATAGATTAAATATATATTAATTGAGTTTAATTGAGATAATGATGAAATAAATAAAATATCTAATTTGGGAGTGTTTGGTAACATGGGTTGTTTGGGTTGGAGCCCAAGGCTCTTCCATATGGGAATAGGGCATTAAAGTTTTACTATAAAAGAAAATGATTATTTGTAAAAGATAAGAGATTTCATTAGTTCATTTTCTTTGAAAAAGAACAAACACAGCAGCCCCTTAAACACTCTCCCACGGCAGATTCATTTTGCCTAAAAATCAATTTCATTGATGTTTCTTCTTCTCAATCTTAAAGCCAAAGAAGATCTAGCAAATCCCTCTTTGGTTCTTTGTGATTGTCTTCGTGTGGACTTCATAAGTTTGATCCTACGCTTGGGTCGGTAGCAAATAAGTACAAAGACTATTTTGGAGAAGCCTCCAAACGTGCGTATGTTTTTCTATACTCTTGATTAATTTTCCTGTAGATTTTACTTTAATATAAATTATAAAATTATACCCTTGATCTTGGCTCATGTAAACGATCCTTGTATTATATTATTTTTGTTTCCGCTACGTATATGGGACTGTTTACTAACACCTTCTTGAATATGACTTGTGCAACATGACTACTTCAAAAGTGCTTCCAATTTCTTAATTTATTTTTTACCCTAATAATCAATGACCAATTCCAAGTATGGAAATAATGCTTGAAGGGTTTTGAAGCATGTTTGAATGAGTGATCTTTGTGATTATTTAATGTTTGTTTTAACATATATATTTGATGTAATGAATGACCATGGAGGTTATGTGTAATATGCTACGTATTACCTAAGTATGAGCTTGTTTATGTATAAAGAAGACTAAGTATTGTATGTTTCTATGAATTTGTTATGCATCCACGAAATGTTCATGATGAAATGATATGTTCATATATGGAAAGTGTATGTTTTTAAAGAATGGAGCATGTCAAGCAATTAATGATGAAAAAAGGGGAACTTGATCCCAAGTTTGAGCAAAATGCTTTCAAGGTACATAGACATGCATTTTTGTGAAGAAAATGATTTGTAAATTTTATGGAAGCTTTTGGCATGTTATGGAGAACCTGAGCTCACTCATGCACATGTGTAAACCAAAAGAAATGAATAGTCCATAGCGTGCATGACCATGGGGACTTTGTTATAAGTTAAGGTAAGCTCATTGGCCATGTAACAACTACTGAAAACTAGTACAATGCATGCATAATAACAATAGAAAATTGGGCCCAAAGTTTTCTTTTCATTTCAATTCATATGTCTTTTATACACAAAGAGTACTGTTTACAAAAAATTCATTTTAAAAGACAAAACAGGGGAAACAGTGTAGCTATTGCTCCTCGCTTGCCGACGCCCCTCCGACCGCATCAACACCTAGAACCTGCATCCACAAAGGAAAATAACGGGGTGAGCACAAATAATGCTCAGTAAGTAAAACCCTCTAACTGTCTGTCCCCGTGTATAACTCTTAATTCTTTCCTTTTTCTAATTCTGTTTCTGTTTCTGTTTCTACTAAATACCATGGCCTCATCTTACCGGAGGTACGGCCGGATGGCGTTCACACAGCACCATCACACTCTCCATGACTACCGGGTGGAATTCACACAGTACCAACCCGTTCTTAGTGACTACCGAGTGGGGATCACAAAGCACCTACTCGGTTTTCCTAACTATCGGGTGGAGACCACTTAGCACCTACCCGTTTCTCATGACCTTTGGGTAACGATCACCAAGCATTAACCCGTCTCTAGTCACTGTCGGGTGATGATCACAAAGCATCAACCCGCTTCTACTAAATGTTGGATGATGATCACAAAGCATCAACCCACTTATCTAACAACTAACCGGGTAGTGGTCACAAAGCATCTACCCATTTCTACTACTCATCGGGTGACGATCACAAAGCATCGACCCATCTCTAAGGGCTATTCGGGTGGTGATCACAAAGCATCAACCCGATTCCCATAACTGTCGGGTGATGATCACAAAGCATCAACCCATCTATTCTACTCTTCTAATTCACTCTATTCTAGCATTTTTCATTCTCTCTACTCTTAGAGTAGTTGCATCCACCAAGCTCTCTACTCATAGGGTAATTGCATACACAAGTTTCCTACACTTTCTTAGGTCACTTTTCAATGCACAATTAGTGCCTATGGATGGTTCATCTCCACTAATGCACTTATGAAATGCCAACATGCAATGTTGCAAGAATTAAGGTTCACTACTCATACTCAAACCTCTATTAGGCATTTCATCAAACAACTCATGTGCACTATAAAACTCTAATATAGCCATGATTCTAAAACTTTTTCTAACCATCCAAAATAGGGAGAAACCCCTTCACATAACCATAAAACCTGTCAAAGAAAGCACTTCCAAAAAGGGATCCACAATACCCCTTCAATTCCATCTCAAACTACCTTTCCAACCCAACAACTCATTTCTCATATTTGCAAAGAATAAACAATCACAAGGCATAGAAATCTCTATTTAAGCCTTCATACATGGCATATCACATGTATATCACATACATACATCATTTCTATCAAAACCCTAATCAAGAAAATTCTTAAATCTCAACTTGGGTTGGGGTTTACTTACCTTGTTATGGAGAGACTTCACCAACTCTTCCTTTCACTTGTTTTGCTTGACTTTTTCTCTACTCTTAACCAAAATAACAAAAACCTTCAAACTTCAATATAAACTAAAACTCACAAATCACACAACTTAAGTAGGAATCCTTACCTTAGGAAGCCTTAGGTTGCTTTTCTACCCCAAATCACTTCAAAAACCCCTTGGAATTCCTTGATCAAAAGAAAAGAGAAGTTGAGAGGAGTAAAGATGGAGAGTTGCGTTTTTGGAGAAGAAGAATGAGGGTTTGCTAACTCTTAATTCCTTTTAATGAAATATATACACAATCATTCCCATTTTGCCCTTACTCTTCTTTGGGAATTCCATCTATATCCTTTGATTCATTACAAACTCACCCCCATATCAACATATTCTCCATGAAAAATCCTTACAATTAACTCTCCACTTTTCCTGCTAATTAGGGGTAGAATGGTCAAATTGCCCTTAGGGAAGAAAATATCTAAAACTTAACCAACATTTTAATCGGCCTGTCGCCGCGGCGAAGAAACTTCTGTCGCCGCGGCGAAACTGTCCAGAGAGTTTCCCCGAGGTTTCAACACATCTTCGCCGCGGCGAAGATTATTCTTCGCCCTGGCGAAGCTTGGTACACTAAACTTCTTCTATTTTCAACCAATTTCAGGGCAAATATTCAACATAACATTCAATCAAACAATAATACCAAAACCCAACTCAAATAAGAGCGAAAGAGGAAACAATAACAACGTACCTCATGTGGGGCGTTACAGGCCAAAGGTTCCATAATTCATGCCTTAGCTTAGTGCGATCGGTAGACAGTAAAAAAGTTTTCAAAGAAAAATGTATTTATACATGCATGGCATTGAAGTGCATTATTCGTGAACATTAAGGGACAGCATTACATGAATTATACTATGCATTATGATATGAACTGAATATGCTATGTTATATTACATTTATATTATTAATGTTTGGTTCATTTACAAGTAAATGAAATGCTTTCCAAGTTTAAGAATGTTATATAGGGTTAAATGATCGATACCCTTATTGAGTGATTAACACTCATTTCCCTAGTTTCCATGTTTTGTAGGTAATGGTTAAAGTGGTAATGGCGAGCGGCAGTCAAGGAGGCTTGGAGGCATGCATGTTAACTTTTGTTATAATTAAACTTATGATGTTATATAAAGGATGTTGCTTTTGAATTTAATGTATATAGTTTAATGTTTATAATCTAAGTTTTATGAAATAATAAATATGTTTTGCCTATAAATGATGGGAGATATTTTATATTTGGTTCCACTATTAAACAACTGATGTAGTTGTTCTCTTTAAACCATATTTTTCATGTATAGTGATATTTCAATAGGTTGATTAAGAAAGTAATGTAAATGAGAAAGAAGTTTTTATTTATTTATTTTCATATAGTACATGTTTGTAACCAGGATTTACATTTTAAATTACATAACCTTCCAGGCGTGAATTCTCTAACTTTCCATCCTAATGGAGTACTTAGAGGGTACCAGGTTGGAGGGGGGTGTTACAACAAATCAACCATTCCATACCTAATCTTTTCTCTTACAGTCAATTAACTAACATCAAGGTTGATCAAGCCCTAACATCAACTAAAGATTGAATTAATGAATGAATCTAGAACATAATAGAATGGATCAAACAAAAAGAATAACAATAAAACACAAGCCTTCAATTAGATTACATCAAATCCCTAGAAAACAAAATACAACATAAAGGAAAGGAAACAACAACACTTGGACCCATAATCATGAAGAACAAATGAGGAGGAGGAGGAGGAGGAGAGAACCTCCTCTCCTCTCCAATCCCCACCTTTCCAAGAAGCCCCAAATGTATTCTCTCCCTAAATGTGTATGTAAAACCTAAAGTCCCTAAAAAGGGACTAAAGCTGCTTTTATATAGTTTTTAGACAAAATGGCAAACTTGTAAATACTGGTTGTCCAAATTAGGGTTGGAAATGCGACATCTTTACATTCTGCATGATTTGTGCTGGGGCTCAAAGTTTTACACCACAACTCAATTAAATTGCGTCGTGGCACAGATGAATTGTGCCATAGCCCAATTGTGCATTGTTAGGAAACGGTCCATATATGCAGCGGAAAACAAAATCATAATAACAAGGATCGTTCCCATTGGGCCAAGATCAAAGGTACTATTTTACAGTTTATGTTAAAATAGAAATTTGCAGAAATAAATCTTGAGTTTAGAGAAACATACACACGTTTGGAGGCTCCTCCAAATTTGTCAATGAACATTTTTGTTACCAACCCATGTGTAGGATCGAACCCACGTACTCCATACGAAGACAATCACAAAGAACTAAGGAGGGATTTGCTAGATCCTCCTTAGCTTTAAGATTAAAGAAAAAAATCAAATGAATTGATTTTTGGGCAAGAATGAATTCTTCCATGGGAGAAGAAAATGGGGCTGCTGTGTATTTCACTTTTACAATGAAAAAATGAACTAATGAAAAATCTATCTCATTTTACAAATAACTATTTTCTTTTATAGTAAATTAAGTTGCCCTATTCCTATATGGAATAGGCTTGGGGTCCAACCCAAACACCCCATGTTACCAAACACTCCCAATTAGATATTTTATTTTTTATTTCATCAATATCTCAATTAAAATCAATTAATATATATTTAATCTATCTATCTATCTATCTATCTATCTATCTATATATATATATATATATATATTAACATTTAACAATGATGATTTAATTAAATATATGCGAACACATATTTAAACGTAATTTCACTTATTTAATTTTTCTAATAAATTAAATAAAGGCTACGACCTCAGCAAATTTAATTGCACTGTGAAATTACCAAAATACCTTTTCACCTAAAAAGACGAAAACACCCTTATTTCTTCTTGAGTCTTAAATTATCTTCTATGTATGTGACCCATAGGCTTCTTATCATACTAGCAGTGTATAGTATTGCGATTAACACCAATTAATCGTCTCACTATACACAGACCAAGATTAGCCCCTAACAAGGCACATGGCCACCCGATAGATTCAGATTCAACAAAGTAGCCACCTGTCAACGATATGGTTACCGTACAATTCTATCCTATCAGCATATGTTATCCCGACGAGACGAAGGCATAGAAATAGTGTCAACCTTCGGTTACTCTCGATATTATGTATTCAGTTTCTGGACCAATGACCTGTATTATAAACCGGATAGAGCAACAACTCAATCCCACTGTGGCCCTAGTTTTAGTGTCATTGCCATATACTGAATTGCGCTGTGAGATAACTTCTCCTGTACCTGGGAGTGATGAATCCTTGGTCAATCCACCATAGTCTTGATACACTCCTTGATGCAGCCAATCACCATTGTATTGACAGCTCTGAATAGAACTGCATTAGGATAGTGTCAAACTGCACCAATCGGTGCACAAGGCGCTCTGGTGATCTCAAGTCTAAGGATCACATGCACCACCATTCGTTAGAGGATTTGTTCCATAGACACTAAGGTTACCATCCATATGGAATCCTTTGGTGGGTTAGTCCAGTGAACTTGCTAAAGTGTATTCGCCTACAGCAAGCACCCATGTTGCACCAGGTTGTCACCAAACAACCTCGACAAGTGAGATCAGTCACTGCCTTTCGATATGGTTATTCAACACTATGATAACCTTACCGTATTATCTGTGCCCTTACTTCAGAAAAATACTGGGGCTATGGACGTTTCTAGAATGGCCACCATATGTGCTCATAGGGTTCTCACTATCAAGATTTGAAACACTTGACACCCTCGTCACGGTTATACCATTCTAAGGACATATATCAATACATATTGCAATAATAATGATTTACGCAATATAAAATATAATGCCTTTTTATTGATTAATGAACATTATTACAAAAAGTCAATTCTATAATAATTGATTGGCTCTAGGGCATCTACTCTAACAATCACCTACTTGCACTATAGCCAATCATTGATGTATTTAATACCAAATGATCTTAAGTGCCTTTCATGCTTCTGCTGTGACAGAGGCTTTGTTAATGGATCTGTAAGATTGTCGTCAGTATGCACTTAACTAATCTGCACGTCTTTCCTCTCAACTATCTCTCTGATAAGATGGAATCGTCTAAGTATGTGTCTGGACTTCTGATGAGACCGTGGTTCCCTGGCTTGAGCAATTGCTCCATTGTTGTCACAATAGATGTTTATAGGATTAACAATCGTGGGAACCATACCAATTTCAGTAATGAACTTCTTAATCCAGACTGCCTCCTTGGCCGCATCTGACAATGCAATATACTCAGCCTTCATTGTAGAATCCGTTACAGTGCTTTGCGAGGAGCTCTTCCAACTCACTGCACCGCCACTGAGAAAAAATACAAACCCTGATTGCGATTGATAATCATCTGTGTCTGTTTGGAAACTAGCTTCACTGTATCCTCTTGCAGTGAGCTCATCTTCCCCTCCATAAACCAAGAACATATCCTCAGTCCTCTTCAGATACTTAAGAATATTCTTGACCGCCATCCAGTGATGCTCACCTAGATCCGATTGATATCTACTACAAGTGCTCAAAGCATATGAGACATCAATCCGAGTACATAACATGGCATACAGATGGATCCAATTGCTGATGCATATGGGATCCTTTTCATCCCATCTCTCTTATCTTATGTTCTAGGACATAATACCTTAGATAGCTAAACACCATGTGACATCGAAAGAAATCCCTTCTTAGATTCTTCCATACTGAATCTTTTTAGTACCTTGTCAATATATGCACTCTGACTTAGGCCAAGCAACCTATGTGATCTATCACGATAGATCTTTATACCAAGGACGTAGGCTGCTTCTCCTAAGTCCTTCATGGAGAAGCACTTGGATAACCAAGTCTTTACCGACTACAAGTTTGGTATATCATTCCCGATCAAAAGTATGTCATCGACATACAACACTCGGAATACTACTACGCTCCCACTCACTTTCTTGTAAACACTAGGCTCATCTTCATTCTTGATAAAACCAAATTCTTTTACGGCTTCATCAAAACGATGGTTCCAGCTCCTTGAAGCTTGCTTAAGTCCATAAATGAATCTCTGCAACTCGCATACCTTATTGGCTTGACTATCAAGAAAGAAACCATCAGGTTGTGTCATATACACATCCTCCTCAAGGTTTACGTTTAGGAAAGCAGTTTTGACATCCATTTGCCAAATCTCATAGTCATGATATGCAGTAATCACAAGCATAATCCGGATTATGGCAACTAGCGAAAAGGTTTCTTCATTGTCAATGCCATGAATTTGTTTCAAACCTTTGGCAACCAGTCGTGCTTTATAAGTATGCACCTTGCCATCCATGTCAATCTTCTTCTTGAAGACCCATTTACACCTTATGGGTTTTACCCCTTCAGGTGGTTCCACCAGAAACCACACTTGGTTCTGGTATATAGAGTCCATCTCAGATTTCATGGCTTCAAGCCATTTAATGGAATCTAGATTCAATATAGCGTCTTCGTAGGTTATAGGTTCATCGTCTTGGTAGACTAGTACATCACCATGTTGAGTCACAAGATAACCGTATCTCTCAGGCTCATGGCGTACTCTCCCAGATCTACATAGCTCCTGTGCTACCTGAGGTGGTTCACTTTGATCCACAAGTTGTGGAGTAACCTCCTCATGATGTTCAACCACTTCCTATGGCACATCATCCCGTCCTTTGTCTAATATATCTTGTGGTTTTAGAACTTCATCAAATTCAACTTTTCTTCCACTAGTACTTCTTAGAAAATATTCCTTTTCTAGGAAGACACCAGATCAAGCAACAAAAATTTTGTGCTTTTCTGGGTGGTAGAAATAGTATCCTTTAGTCTCCTTTGGATACCCCACAAATATACATTTACAGGATTTTGGGCCCAGCTTGTTCTAAGTCAATTTCTTAACATAAGCTTTGCAACCCCAAATCCTTAGATAAGACAAGTTCGGCTTTCGCCCACTCCATAGCTCATTTGGAGTCTTATCTAAAAACTTTGAAGGCACAAGGTTCAAAACGTGAGTCGCAGTCTCTAGGGCATAACCCTAGAACGATGCATGTAAATCACTAAAACTCATCATGGACCTAACCATGTCAAGTAAGGTCCTATTCCCCCTTTCAAACACTCCATTGTGTTGGGGTGTATAAAAAGGGGTGAGTTGTGATACTATCCCACATTCCTTCAAGTACTCTGAAAACCCTAAGCTTAAGTATTCACCTCCTCTATCCAACCGAAGAGCTTTAATACTTTTGCCTAACATATTCTGTACTTCATTCCTGAATTCCTTGAATTTATCAAAGGCTTCAGATTTATGTCTCATAAAGTAGACAAAACCATATCTACTGAAATCATCAGTAAATGTGACGAAGTATGAATATCCACCTCTGGCCTCAACTGTTAGCGGACCACATGCATCACTATGGATGATACCTAACAGTTCAGTAGCCCTTTCACCTTGTCCCGTGAAAGGAGACTTGGTTATCTTACCTAACAGGCATGACTCATATACCTCAAATGATTGAAAGTCAAAAGGGTCTAAAACTCCATCCCTTTGAAGTTTTGCAATGCAAGTCCTATTAACATGACACAATCTACAGTGCCAGAGATATATTTGGTTTTGATCGCTATGTTTAGCTTTCTTGGTTTCAATATTGAGAATTTCCTTATTGTTTAAATCAAGAACATATAATCCATTATATAACCTCACAATTCCAAATAGAATACCATTCTCACTAAAGGGCAACAATCCATTAGATATCTCAAAATGATACACTATATTACCCAAAGCGGATACTGAAATAATATTTCTAGAAATAGAAGGTAGGTGATAACAGTTATGTAGTTCCAATAACAAGCCTATTGGCAAAGATAAACAGTAAGTCCCTACAGCCAATACAGCCACATGTGCTCCATTTCTAACTCATAGGTCCACCTGTCCCTTGGTGAGCACTCTACTCTGCCTTATTCCCTGCACATCAGTACAAATGTGAGTATCACATCCTGTGTCAATGACCCAAGATGTTGAGGGAGAGAAATTAATCTCAATCATAAAAATACCTGAAGTCATAGCCTCTGACTTCTTCTTGCTTGCAAGGAAAGCCTTGAAGTGTTTCCTCCAGTGGCCAGGCTTGCCACAAAAGAAGCAAACTACCTTGCCTTTCCCTATGCCACTCTTAGGCCCAAGAGCAACCTGTCCTTTGGGCTTGGGCTTGGGTTTGGCCTTGGCCTTACCCTTACCATTACCCTTTGCTTTATTGGTAGCAACCAGTAAAACAGGCTTGGACTTTTTCAAGTCCTACTCTGCAGTCCTTAGCATGTTCAAAATTTCTGACAGGGTTTTCTCCATCATGTTCATATTGAAATTCATTATGAACGGAGCATAAGAGTCAGGCAAGGATTGCAGAATTAAATCCATTTGTAATTCTGCATCCAAGCCACATCCCAAAGTCTCAAGCCTCTCTATGTGCTCGATCATCTTGAGCACATGAGGACCAACTTGGGCTCCCTCAGTCAGACGACTCCTAAATAGTGCTTTCGACACTTTGTACCTCTCATGTCGAGCATTTGTTTTGTAAAGCTCCTTGAGGTGTAGAATAATGGAAGAAGCATCCATATTCTCATGCTGCTTTTGCAGCATAAGCGTCATCGATGCTAAGATTAAGCATTGAACATTATTAGCATCATTAAGGAACTTTTGATAAGTATCCTTTACTTCTTGAGTGGCATCAGGATCAGGCTCAGCCATGTATGGCTTTTCAAGGATATACAATTTCTTTTCTGACTTGAGTATAATCTGAAGATTACGATACCAGTTTGAGAAATTGGATCCATCCAACCTGTTTTCTTTCTTGATTATCGATCGCATGTTCATAATGCTTATTTTGGTGAATCTACAATTGCAGAAAAATAAAGTCATTATAAATTTCATTATTATTGAATATGGTCTTTTATTAAACGATGCTCCCACTATTTTACTCAAGTCAATAGCCCTCACTATTAACTCGGGAAAGCTTGTTGACTTTCCTAGTGGACCGAGATCCCATCCTGCCCATTTCAAACCTTTGCTTTGGCGAATAAGCCAAAATGAGCTGATTAGGTAAGCCAATAAACTTAATCCACACTAGTTGATAGCTCTTACTATCAACCTCAAATGTGAAAAAGCCAACAAGCCAATCACACAATCCAATGGCTCCAACCATTGTCCTCAAGTGTGATTATCGGTATCAGTAGAGTGGACACTACATGTCACCACGTACACACAATATGTGTACTGCTCTACTATGCCTATGACGCATTTATCAACTTTCACTTTGGCGAACAAGCAAAACCATCATTTTAAGTCGACCCATCATCATTAAGGAAAACTCCAATGCATTTTAACCTCCCACTAGTAGAAGTGTACCCTTCGTTTTGGCAAACAAGGTTTCGACGAACAGTGGTTTGATTAAAACCATGGTGATGGAAGGCATACATGACTTAATATACTTTAATTGAGGGTTTTTATTTAATGTCTCATCAAATTATTATCTTTGTTAGGATGACATTGTTTGGCATGTTATTGAACATTCAACCTTAGCACGCATTCTAAACATAATATAATACGTGCCGGTACATGGCCCAACTAAAACTGATTTCCTTGAGCCATTTTATTGATTAATGAACATTATTACAAAAAGTCAATTCTACAATTATTCATTGGCTCTAGGGCATCTACTCTAACACGCATTTGTGCCATCGTCAAGTCTGACGACACAATTGCATCGTGGCCTGATGAATTAAGCCACGACTCAATTTGGATTTCGTCGACTTTATGCCGCCACACAAAAAACAAAATCATAATAACAAGGATCGTTCCCATTGAGCCAAGATCAAAGGTACAATTTTATAGTTTATGTTAAAATAGAAATCTGCAGAAATTAATCATGAGTTTAGAGAAACATACACACGTTTGGAGGCTCCTCTAAATTTGTCAATGAACGTTTTTGCTACCGACCTAAGTGTAGGATCGAACCCACATACTCCACACGAAGACAATCACAAAGAACTAAGGAGGGATTTGCTAGATCCTCCTTAGCTTTAAGATTAAAGAAGAAAATCAAATGAATTGATTTTTGGGCAAGAATGAATTCTGCCGTGGGAGAAGAAAACAAGGCTGCTGTGTATTTCACTTTTACAATGAAAAAATGAACTAATGAAAAATCTATCTCATTTTACAAATAACCATTTTCTTTCATAGTAAATTAAGTTGCCCTATTCCTATATGGAATAGGCTTGGCTCCAACCCAAACACCCCATGTTACCAAACACTCTCAATTAGATATTTTATTTTTTATTTCATCAATATCTCAATTAAAATCAATTAATATATATTTAATATATATTAACATTTAACAATGATGATTTAATTAAATATATGCGAACATATATTTAAACGTAATTTCACTTATTTAATTTTTCTAATAAATTAAATAAAGGCTACGAGCTCAGCAAATTTAATTGCACTGTGAAATTACCAAAATACCCTTTCGCCTAAAAAGACGAAAACACCCTTCTTACTTCCTGAGTCTTAAATTATCTTCTATGTGTGTGACCCATAGGCTCTTCATCATACCGGTAGTGTATAGTATCACGATTAACACCAATTAATCGTCTCACTATACACAGACCATGGCCCCTAGCAAGGCATCATGGCCACCCGATAGATTCGGATTCAGCAAAGTAGCTACCTGTTAACGATATGGTTATTGAGCAATTTGATCCTTTCATCATCCGTTATCTCGACGAGACCGAGGCATAAAAATAGTGTCAACCTTTGGTTACTCTCAATATTATGTATTCAGTTTCTAGACCAATGACCTGTATTATAATCAAGATAGAGCAACAACTCAATCCCACTGTGGCCACAGTTTTAGTGTCATTGCCATATACTGAATTGCGCCATGAGATAACTTCTCCCATACTCGGGAGTGATGAATCCTCTGTCAATCCACCATAGTCTTGATACACTCCTTGACGCAGCCAATCACCATTGTATTGACAGTTCTGAATAGAACTGCGTTAGGCTAGTGTCAAACTGCACCAATCGGTGCACAAGGCGCTCCGGTGATCTCAAGTCTAAGGATCACATGCACCACCATTCATTAGAGGATTTGTTCCGTAGACACTGGGGTTACCATCCATATGGAATCCTCTGGTGGGTCAGTCCAATGAACTTGCTACAATGTATTCGCCTATAGCAAGCATCTATGTGTTGCACCAGGTTGTCACCAAATAACCTGGACAACTGAGATCAGTCACTGCCTTTCGATAAGGTCGTTCAACACTATGATAACCTTACCGTATTATCTGTGCCCTTACTTTAGAATAATACTAGGGCTACGGACGTTTCTAGAATGGCCACCATATGTGCTCATAGGGTTCTTACTATCAAGATTTGAAACACTTGATACCTTCGCCACGGTTCTACCATTCTAAGGACATATATCAATACATATTGCAACTCAATTTTTTTTTTTCGTCGTCTTCACGTCGTGGCTCAAATGTGGAATTTCACTCTTTTTCAACTCGCCTTGATTTATCCACACTCGACGGGTCCAGGATGTCCAAACACCAACACAAGCATGAATAATCCATCTCTTTGCACCTGAACACCTAAAAAACACAACAAAACCTGTGATTCTAGGAGATAACAAAACAAGCAAGAAATCACATCACAAATCATGCATTAAACCCTAAATTTCTTACAGTTTCACCCCCAAATCACTAAATAAATCCATATTTTCAACACTCAACACCACCTCAGATTACACAAGAGCTACATAGGTCTGGTAAAGTACGACGTGAGCCTAAGAGGTATGATTTTCTTGTGGCTTAGCATGACGATGTACTAGTTTATTAGGACGATGAACCTCAAACCTATGGTGACACTGTTTTGGATCCAAATTTCGCTAAATGGCTTGAGGCCATGAAATCTGAAATGGACTCCATGTACCAGAACCAAGTATGGTCATTGGTGGATTTAATCGATGGGGGTCAAACACATAGGTTGTAAATGGATCTTCAAGAAGAAGACGGACATGGAAGGTAAGGTGCAAACTTATAAAGCACGGCTAGTTGCCAAAGGTTTCAACCAAAAGCATGGCATTGACTATGATGAAACCTTGTCACTTGTAACAATGCTAAAATCTATCCGGATGACGCTTGCAATAGCTGCATACCATGATTATGAGATTTGGCAAATGGATGTCAAAACTACTTTTTTGAATGGAAACCTTGAAGAGGATGTCTATATGACAAACCCAGTGGTTTTGTTCTTAAAGGATAAGCAGAAAAGGTATGCAAGTTGTAAAGGTCCATTTATGGACTTAAGCAAGAATCAAGGAGTTGGAACATTCGTTTTGATGAAGCTGTTAAGGAATTCGGGTTCATCAAGAATGAAGATGAGCCCTTTGTGTAGAAGAAGTTAAGTGGGAGCACAGTGGCATTCCTAGTATTATATGTCAATGACATATTACTAATTGGGAATGATATACGGAGCTTACAGATGCTAAAGTCTTGGTTATCAAAGTGCTTCTCCATGAAGGACTTAGAGGAAGTAGCCTACATCCTTGGTATCAAGATCTATCGATATACATC
Organism: Pistacia vera; assembly: GCF_008641045.1. NCBI lineage: Eukaryota > Viridiplantae > Streptophyta > Magnoliopsida > Sapindales > Anacardiaceae > Pistacia > Pistacia vera. The sequence goes on along the minus strand of NW_022195148.1, from coordinate 124,771 downwards.
ATGTAGGTTGCTCAGCTTCAATTAGAGTATATACATTGACAATGTACTAAAGAGATTCAATATGGAAGAATCTATGAAGGGATTTCTTCCTATGTCGCATGGTGTTTATCTTGTAAAGGACATGTGTCCTAGATCATCTAAGAAGAGAGATAAGATGAACATGGTACCATATGCATCCGTTATTGGATCCATTATGTATGCCATGTTATGTACTTGGATTGATGTCTGATATGGCTTAAGCACTTGTCATAGATATCAATCAAATCCAGGTGAGCATCACTAGATAACGGTCAAGAACATTCTTAAGTACCTTAAGAGGACTAAAGATATGTTTTTGGTTTATGAAAGAGAGGATGAACTCACTATAAGAGGATATAGTGATGCTAATTTTCAAACTGATAGAGATGACTTTTGATCACAATCAAGTTTTGTCTTTTGTCTCAATGGCACTACAGTGAACTGGAAAAGCTCAAAGCAGAGTACAATAGTTGATTCTACAATAAAGGCTGAGTACATTGCATTATCAGATGTAGCCAAAGAGGCGGTTTGGATCAAGAAGTTCATTGTTGAACTTGGTGTGGTCCCAAGCATTGTTGATCCAGTTTAGATATTCTGTGATAACAATGAGGCCATTGCTCAGGCCAAGGAACCATAGTCTCATCAAAGATCCAAACACATACTCAAACGTTTCCATCTAATTAGGGAAATTGTTCAGAGGGGAGATGTGCAAATAAGCATACCTACTGATGATAACATCAAAGGCTCGCTTACAAGAACTCTGTCATAGTATAAGCATGATGGGTGCTTGGCTTCATTTGGTAATAAATACATAAATGATGCTATATATGCAATGGGAGATTGTTAGAGTAGGTGCCCCAAAGCCAATCATATTGTTGTATATTGACTATGTGAATCAATTTTATTCTATAAAGGCATCCTTTATATTATGTAAATCATATTTCATATGTATGTATTAATATATGCCCTTATAGTGGTTGAACTGTGGTGAGGGAATCAAGCACTGATAATTCTTGATTGTGAGATCCCTATGATCACTTATGGTGGCCATTCTAGAAACGTCTGTAACCCCAGTATTATCCTTACTTAGGGCATAGATAATACGGTAAGGCTATCATAACATTGAATGACCCTACTAGAAGGTAGTGACAAATCTCACATGTCAAGGTCATTTGGTGACAGCTTGGTGCAACACATGGGTGCTTGTTATTCACATGTTCTCCGAATTGGTCCATCAGAGGATTCCATACAGATGGTAACCCTAATGTCCATGGAATACATCCTCTAACAGATGGTGGTGCATGTGGTCCTTAGACTTGAGATCACCAAAGTGTTGTGTGTAACTATTGGTGTAGTTTGACACTAGCCAAACGTAATCTTACCAAGGGTTATCAGTATGTGTAATGCTTTCTCTCTCTATCTAGTATACTCATAAAATAAACAGTAAAATTCACTAAAATATATATTAAGAAAATATACATGTAGATGAGTATAAAATAATGGGCCTATAACTAATTTTTCTTTATATACAAAACTGTATGCTAACAAAATTACTCAAAAATAAACTCGACAGTGTTGCCAGACCCCTTCGCTTCTTGACGCTCCATCTGACCGTATCTCACCCACTACCTGCAAAAAATATTGAAATCAACAAGGTGAGCACTAATTGTTCAGTAAGTAAACCCACTATGCTACTCTTCTATCTCCGTTGCTCATATTCTGAATTTCTTTCCTTACATCAAACTTCTCTACTCTTTCTCTGTTCTTTCTCAATTTCTAATTTCTCACTACTCATGATAGTAGGCATAGTATCATGCATAGGTATAATCCAAATGCACAAATGCATAAGATTTGCATTTTCTTTTCTGTTTTTCCTTCTATGCTTTCTTTCTTTCTTTTCTTTTCTTTCTTTTCTTTTCCTTCTATTCTTTCTTTCTTTCTTGCCGATCGGACTCGATTGAGGCATGGATTCGGAACCCTGGCCGTGTAAGTGTATTCTCTAATTCTTGGTAGAGTCCTCATCCGCATGTACTTCTAACAGACTGTACAATTATTCTTTCTGATTTTTAGGGCGCTCACTAAAGGCAGTGTGCATGTGGGGCTAGGTCACTCACGGGTTCCCCATCGCAACAACCTTCTCATCTCTTATCTTTTTATATTTCTTTAAGTAAAAATTCAGATTTGAATTGTTCTTTAATGCTCTTTTGAGTATGTATGCATGTAGATGGATTCATGCTTATTATTCTTTCTAAATTTACATGTTTGGATGCAATAATGCAATATGGAATGTGAACATGTCATTCTCTACCATCTACAAACTCATCTCAAGATAGCAAATAATCATATTCATGCATGCACTTTTCTTTGACATTTCATCAAACAATTTATATGCACACACAAACTCTAAATTGGCTACACTTTTACATCTCTTTTAAGCCACCAAAATTTGGAACAAAACTCACTAAATTCAACGTCAAACCTGGCCAGGATTTACAGTTCATAAATTCTACTCCAATCCTTCCATAATTCATCCAAACTCTCATCAAACATCAAATACACAAACACTACTTCTTATGGATAAATTCCAACCATCATTCATGTAACGCCCCACTCGAGGTACGTAGCTAATGTCTCTTACTTTACTCTTGTTTGACTTGGAATATTGTTAATATGGTTTGGTTGGCCCTTGATTGAATGGATGCTTTGGTATGGTTGAGTGGTTGCCCTGAAATTGTAGAGACTTAGTGGAATTTTTGGGTTACTGTCTTCACCGGGGCAAAGAAGAATCATCGCCACGGTGATGAGGCCCTGCAACCCACAGTGTAGGTTCTGTGAAGTTTCGCCGGGGCAAAGAAATAGTCTTCGCCGCAGCGACGAGCCTAACAAAAAGTTTATTGAAGATTCTAGAGAATTCTTCCTTTAGGGCACAATGACCATTCTACCCCTAATTAGCAGGAAAAGTGGGAGTGAAATGCAAGGAAATTGCATGGAGAATAGTTTAATTGGGGGTGCATTTGTAAAGAATAAAAAGGGAAAAAGTGGAATTCTTAAGAAAGAATAAGGGTAAAATGGGAAAGAATGGAGAAAATATGAGATGATAAGGGTTTAACTTTAGAAACCCAATCATTCATCTTCTTCTCCACCGCCATTCTCCTTTCCTACTTCCTCTCAATTCCTTTTTCATTAGTTCAAGGATTTTTAAAGGGCTTTTTGGAGTGATTGGAGTAGAAAATCAAGCTAAGTCATCCTAAGGTAAGGATTCTTGCTTTGGATGTGAGGTTTTGTGTATATTTGTATATTAAAGTCGTATGGTTTTATTGTTTAAAGGGTAGAGAAAAGTCAAGCAAGCAAAGGAAAAGAAAATGCTAGTGAGAGTTCTTCATCACAAGGTAAGTAAATCCCAACCCAAGTTGAGATTTGAGAATTCTCTTGAGTATAGATTTAGTACAAATGAGGTATGCATGTTATATGTATGTTATTGAGAAATTGAGTAGAGATATATATCTACTTGTTGAGAAATTAAATTGAGAAAAGTATTCATGTTGAGTTTGTTGGATACTTTTCCTTTATAAGAAGTGTGGATGTGTGATGAGTTGAGATGAAGTTAGATGAGATTGAGTATATATTTTGGAAGTGTTCTTCTATGGAAGGGATTATGCCCATGGAAGGGAGTTTACTTCCAATTTTGGATGGTTAAAAAGAGAAATAGAGTTGTAAGTAGAGAAGAGTTTGAGATGCACATGAGTTGTTTGATGAAATGCCTAAGAGAAGCATGAGGATGAGTTATGAACCTTAGTTATTGCAACATTTCATATTGGCATTTCCTAAGTGCATTAATGAGCATGAACCATCCCTATGCATTAATTGTGCATTGAGAAGAATTTGAGAAAGAATTGAGAAAGAGTGGAGAATTAATCTAAGAGTTAAGCTACATTATGATGAGTAGCTAGAGAAAGAGTAGAGATCTTGTGCACAAGCTACTCTAAGAGCTAAATAAGAGAATAGATTAAGTTGTGCGATGGGGAACCCGTGAGTGATGAGTAGAGTCACGAGAGTGGGTGCTTTGTGATCCCTAGCCGTACCTCCGATCAGATGGGGTCGTGACCGTCACGTAGAGTGGAACATGAGATTCCAACCGTGTCCTCGGTAAGAAAGGGCCGTGATAGTTAAGAGATATAGAGAAAGAATGTACACTCACATGGCTAAGGGTTTTGAATCCATGCATGACCAAATCCGATTGGTAGAGAAAGGAGCAGAAGTCACGTAGAGTGGTAGTGCCCAGCCGTGCCTCCGGTCAGATGAGGCCGTGACATTCCAATGAGTAAGAATGAGAAACAAAGGTATAGAAAGAACAGAAAGAGAAAAAGAGTAAAGTCATGAAAAGCAGGTTGAGTTCCCAGCCGTGCCTCCAGTAAGATGAGGCCGTGACATACACCAGAGGGTGTATAGCAAAGAATATGAGAAACAGAAACAGAAAGAGAATAGAGATGAGAAAAGAATAGTGTAAGGAAAGAATTAAGAGAAAGTGTTACGGGGATAGACAAGTAGAGGATTTACTTACTGAGCATTAGTTGTGCTCACCTCGTTGTTTCTATGTTTTTTCAGGTTCCAGGTGAGTACGCAGTCGGATGGACGTCAGCGGGCGAGGGAGAGTAGTTACACTGTCCACCACACTTTTGAGAACTTTTGTACATGATACTAAATTTATGTAAGACTATGTATATTAAATGAAAGAAAATTTTTGGGCCTAACTATTTTTATTAATGTACCTTTAGTTTATTGTATGTGTTTTGTGAATACAGTAGTATAAAGCAGTTATTACAATTCAACATCAATTCCATCAACAATTCTTCACATATAAACACATACATGCATAAAAGAAATTCTCTACACAATATTGCTCCAATCATGACTAGGGTTGGATTTACTTACCTTAAATGTGACCAATCCAAACACTTTAGCTTTCCTTTGATACTATTCTCTCTTTCTCTTAAACCCTATGAACATAAATCATCAAAATCAACACTTTAAAAATTAAAACTCACATCTTAGTGCAAGGATCTTACCCAAGGGTGCTTGGGATTGAAATTCCACCAAAAATAAACCAAGATCTATGAATTTCCTTGAAAAGTGATTGAAGAAATTTGAGAGAACTTGGGTGGAAAGTGGTGTGAATGGAAGGGGAAGAATGGCTAGGGTTTCATTCTTGAACTCTTAATACATAATATATATATATATATATATGTAGTTTCCTATTTTACCCTTGCACTTTCTAAAAAACTCCATCTATGTTCCCTAGTCAATTACAAAAATGCCCTCATTCTTATTAACTTCTCCATGTTATTCTACTTCTTTTCACTCCTCACTTTTTCAACTAATTATGAGTGAAAAGACCATTTTACCCTTAGTGAAGTTTTAAGGAATTTTCTTCACACTTGTTCAAGATAACTTTAACAAAATTCAACTAAGGGACTAAGGGTATTAAGGCATAAATAAAGCTAGTACCTTGATATGGGTGTTACAATATGGTAGTGATTGGCTGCATTGAGAAGTATATCATGGCTATGGTGGATCGACAAAGGATTCGTCACTCCTAGGTACAAGAGAAATTATTTGGGTGAGAGATTCGTAAGAGATGACGACCTTGAATCTATGGCTAAAGTGGAATTGAGTTGTTGCTCGAATGGTCGATTGGTTTGATAACCGAATCTGAATATGTCAAGGTGGTTTATACATGAAGCGGGCATAATTTATGTGCTTCAAGCCTTAATGAGATAATAGAAGATGAAAGGATTTGATTTCACAGTAACCATACTATTGACAGGTAGTGGATACATCGAATCTGAATCTGTCGGGTGGCCATGATGCCTTGCTAGAGGCCAATCATGGTCTGTGTGTAATGAGACGATTGATAGGGTGTTGATCACGATATTACTCATTGTTGACATGATGAGGAGCCTACGAGTCACACACTCAAAAGGCAATTTAGAGAAGATATTGAATCAAGGGCATTTTCGTCATTTACTGACGAATGCGTATTTTGGTAAATCTTACAGAGCAATTAAATTTGTTGGAAAGGTTGTTGCTTGGATCTAATCACATATTGGATTTAATATGTAAGATTGGTTATTTATTTAATTAGACATATTGTCGTATGTGCATTAAATAAATAAAATCGTCATCATTAATATTAATATATATATATATATATATATATCTTCGTGTATATATGTTTTAAATATTGAATAAATATTATTAGAAGAATAAAATAATGTTGGCTTAATACCCAGGTTGTGATTTTCTTCGGAAATCATGGAATCTAATTATTAAATTAGTGGAAGGGTATTTTTGTAAATACTCTAAATTAGGGTGATTTGGGTGTGTCTATAAAAGGGCACTTTTTCCAAAACTCTAAGAGCTTGCCTCTCATTCATGCCTAACCCATTTTGAGAGAGAATTTTTCTCTCTTGTTTTGTTCTTGATTCAACCCTCCTTTGAACATCTTCAATCAAACTAGCAAAGTGATTGATTGGAGATTTTTGCCTTTGTGTGGATATCACGGGTTCACTTCTATTCTTGAAGTGTGAGCATTTCAACGATCAATCAGTGGAGCCATCAACATGGGTAAGAATCTGAGTCCTCGTATGGGTTTTGATGTTTTAAAGCATGTGAATATCGTACATCTCATATTTGGATCATGTGGCTAGGATTGTAATCGGTAATTTTCTTTTTTTTGTTTTCCACTGCCTATTATTCGATTAATTTCCTAACATCGTGTACTGTCTAAGTCAATAGATAAGATTCCATACGAACTATGGAACGGGCGAAAACCCGTTTTGTCTCATTTGAGAGTTTGGTGTTGTGACGCTTATGTCAAGAAATTGACTTTGAACAAGCTTGCCTCAAAATCTTAAAAATGTTATTTTGTGGGGTATCCCAAGGAAACTAGAGAATACTATTTCTATAATGCAGTTGAGCAAAAAGTTTTTAAACGGGTTCTTCTTAGAGAATGATTTTCTTCTAGAAGGAGATTGTGTAAGAAAGGTAGAACTTGATGAAGTCCTAAGTTCACAAGATGCATTAGACGATGGACAAGATGATGTTCCAAATGAAATGGTTGAAAATCATGAATAGGTCACTCCACAGATAGTGGAACAAAGTGAACCAATTCAAACAACACAAGAGCTGTGTAGGTCTGGGAGAGCATGTTGTAAGCCTGAGAGATATGGCTTTCTCATGATTCAGCATGACAATGTACTGGTCTATCAAGACAATGAACCTAGAACCTACGGTGACGCTGTATCCATATTTCACAAAATGGTTGGAAGCCATGAAATCTAAGATGGACTACACGTACCAGAACCAAGTACGTGCTTTGTTAGATCCATCTGAAGGGGTAAAACCTATAGGGTGTAAATGAGTATTCAAGAAGAAGACTGACATGGATGATAATGTGCAAACCTATAAAGCATGGCTAACTGCTAAATATTCCAAACAAAAAGATGGCATTGACTGTAATGAAACCTTTTCTCCAATTACGATGTTAAAGTACATCCGAATTATGCTAGAAATTGTTGCATACCATGATTATAAGATTTGGCAAATGGATGTCATAACTACTTTCCTAAACAAAACTTGAAGAGAATGTCTATATGACGCAACCCAGTGGTTTTGTTCTTGATGGACAAGTAGAAAAGGTATGCAAGTTGAAGAGATTCATTTATGGACTCAAGCAAGCATCGAGGAGTTGGAATATTTGTTTTGATGAAACCGCAAAGGAATTTGGTTTTATCACAAATGAAGACGAGCCTTATGTATATAAGAAATTCAGTGGGAGCGTAGTAGCATTCCTAGTATTATATGTTGATGACATATTAATCATTGGGAATGATATACCAAACTTGCATATGGTAAAGACTTGATTATCTAAGTGTTTCTCCATAAAGGACTTAGGAGAAGCAGCCTACATCCTTGGTGTAAAGATCTATTGTGATAGATCTCATAGGTTGCGTGGCCTAAGTCAGAGTACATATATAGACAAAGTACTAAAAAGATTCAATATGGAAAAATCCAAGAAGGGATTTCTTCTGATGTCACATGGCATACATCTATCTAAGGATATATGCCTTAGGGCACAACAAGAGAGAGATGGGATGAGTAAGATTCTATATGCTTCGGCCGTAGGATCTACCGTGTATGTTAGGAAACGATCAAGTTATGGCAGCGGAAAAAACAAAACGTAAACAACACAGATAGTTCCTTAGCACAAGATCAGGGCTCAAATTTATAGTTTATACAACATCTATTAGAATATGCAGAAAATCAATTTAAGGTTAAGAAACCATACCCACGTTTGGAGGCTCCTGATAATCTGAAGATTATACTGATTTATTTAGGCTTTTTGGCCAGATTTTGGATACTTCTTATGTTGTTTCTGCTTGAATTACAACTTAATTTCATATGTTTTATGTTTTAGGCCAAAACGTGCACTTTGAGCAAATAATGAGCGGAATCGAGTTCCTGGACACAGAAGCAAGCGAATCTCAGAATTTGGAAAAGTTCTGAAGCGGATTTGGAGCACTATGAAGCTTGTTCCCATTGGAAGGCATCGAAGATCGAAGATTCAAGCAAGGAAGCAAGCGGAGGGCAATTCCATAATTTCAAAAGTGTTCAACAAGGTTCGCCGCAGCGATAAACTCTCCGGAATTCGTTGCTATGGCAAAGTCTGCGATTTTTAGTTTTTCATTAAAATGCACAGTTTTATTTTAGGAAAGTTTTTAGGTTTTTGGACGGACTATATAAGAAAAACTTAGACATTTTGAGAGGGGTTCGTCTTGGTTGAGAGAGTTTTGACATTTTGGGAGAAAAGAAGAGAAGATTGGAGGTTTAACCTTGTGGATTCATCAATTAGGGGAGATCTTTTTACTCTTTTCTCTTTGTTTCAAAATGTTGACTATTGTGTTTACTGTTTTTCTTGCTATTTCTGTTAATTTTGTTATAAACTAACTCACTTTGTGTTAGGGTTTTGATGTAATTCAGATTTCTATGGGTAATCAATATATTATTGTTACTTTTACATTCTATTGCATGGATTGTGTGATTATTCTGATTTTTATTGATTTTAATTGTTAAACATGATGAGATTGAGAAATGAATCATGTTGAGCTTCTTGGGTAATCACCATTGTTGTATTGAACGCTAGAGATAGGTTTGATAATCAATAAATTCAATCTTGGATTCCATTAGCTTAATGAACTTGGATCTATTAATCTTTAAATTGTTGGGTGTGGAAGCTTAATAGGGAAAAGTTGGAATTCATAGCATGAGAAGGTATGTTTTACAATTTAGGAAATTCGAGTTACAATCCATGCATGTGAGTGCAGAAGTAGCATAATTCATAGAATTAATCCATAGAGTCCTAATGAAGTCAAAACCCTACCCGTTTGCTTAAATTGATATTACTCTTACTTTAATCTTGCTTTCATTAATTAGCTTTTTAATTACATAGTAAATTTTGCTTTCAGTTTAGCTTTAGATTCTCCCATAAATCCAAACACTTTCGGTTTCTCTAACTTAATATATATATTAAATATATATTAATTGATTTTAATTGAAGATAATGATGAAATAAAAATAAATATCTAATTGGGAGTGTTTGGTAACATGGGGTGTTTGGGTTGGAGCCCAAGCCTATTCCATATGGGAATAGGGCTACTTAGTTTGCCTATAAAAGAAAAGTGTGTGTGTGTGATTTGATAATATAATTCTTTTAATTAAAAGAAAACACACAGCAGCCTATACACACTCTCCCACGCCACTTTCACTGTTTGATTGAAAAATCAAATATTTCTCTTTTCTTCTTCTTGATTTCTTAAGACCAAGGAGGATCTAGCAAATCCCTCATTGGTTCCTTGTGATTATCTTCGTGTGGACTTCTTGGGTCCGATCCTACACTTGGATCGGTAGCAAACACGTTTAGAGACAATATTGGAGGAGCCACTAACGTGGGTATGAATATAAACTTTAGATTTATTTTCTACAGATTCTTGTTATATACAAAAACTGTAATTTCTGTGCCCTGATTTTGGGTTCTAAGGAAAGATCTGTTGTTGCAAAAAATTTTGTTTTCTGCTGCGCAACCTGGTCGTTTCCTAACAGAAGGAAGGTTGGATAGTATCATAACTCACCCCTCCGTATATATCCCAATACAATGGAGTGTTTGAGAGGAGGAATAGGACCTTACTTGACATGGTTAGGTCCATGATGAGTTTTAGTGATCTACCTGCACCATTTTGGGGTTATGCCTTAGAGGTTGTGACTCACATATTGAACTGTGTGCCATCAAAGTCTATAGATAAGACACCATATGAACTATGGAGTGGGCAAAAACCCAACTTGTCCTATCTAAGGATTTGGGATTGTGAAGCTTTTGTCAAGAAATTGACTTCGAACAAGTTGAGCCCGAAATCCTACAAATGTATATTTGTGGCATATCCTAAGGAGACCAAAGGATACTAGTTCTACCATCTCAAAGAGCGCAAAATTTTTGTCACTCATATTAGTGTCTTCTTAGAAAGGAATTTTTTCTAGGAAGTACTATAAGGGAAAAGTAAAACTTAATGAAGTTCTAGAACCACAAGATACATTAGATGAAGGATAGAAGATGTGCCACAGGAAGTGGTTGAACTTTGTGAGGAGGTTACTCCACACTATGTGGATCAAAGTGAACCACTTCAAGTAGCACAAGAGATACGTAGGTCTGGAAGAGTACGCCATGAGCCCGAGAAATATGATTTTCTCGTGACTCAACATGGTGACATACTGGTCTACCAAGACAATGAACCCATAACCTACGATGACGCTATATAGGATCTAGATTCTATTAAATGGCTTGAAGCCATGAAATCTAAGATGGCATCCATGTACCAGAACCAAGTATGGTCTTTCATGGATCCACCTAAAGGGGTAAAACCCATAAGGTGTAAATAGGTCTTCAAGAATAAAACTGACATGGTGGATCGACAAAGGATTCATCACTCTTGGGTATGGAAGAAGTTATCTCACGGTGCAATTTAGTGTATGACAATGACACTAAAGTTGTGGCCATAGTGGGATTGAGTTGTTGCTCAATCCAATTTATTATTCCAGTCATTGGTCCAGTAATATAATGCAAAGGTATCGAGAATAACTAAGGTTGACTGTAATAACTCCTTTATACTAGAATACTCATAGAAATACATAAAGTAAAATACATTTATATAAATAAAAATAGATGGGCCCAAAATTTTCTTTTAGTACATATAAACATTCTTATTACCAAATAAGATATCATTTTACAAAAAGTTATCAAAAACAGTGGACAATGTAGTTATTGCTCCTCGCTTGCCGATGCCAATCTGACCGCGTCCTCACCTAGATCCTGTAAACACAAAGAAAAACAATGGGGTGAGCACAAAAATAATGCTTAGTAAGTAAATCCTCTACTCGTCTGTCCCTGTAACTCTTTTTCTTAATTCTTTCCTTACACACTTCTTGTCTCATTTATTTTCTCTTTCTGTTTCTCTTTCACACAGCTCTCTTTTATTAATTTTCTATTTTAAGTCACGGCCCCATCTTACCAAAGGAACCGCCAGGTGGAGTTCACAAAGCACCAATCCGCTCTTCGTGACTCTACTCATTCTCTCTTTATTCTTTCTCACTTGAATGTCATGGCCTCATCTGACCGGAGGCATGGCCAGGTGGAGTTCACAAAGCACCAACCCACGCTTCTTGACTGCCGGGTGGAGTTCACAAAGCACCAACCCGCTCTTTGTGTTTTTCTCATTCTCTCTACTCTTAGAGTAGTTCATTCACAAAGTTTTCTACTCTTTCTCAAGCTACTTCTCAATGCACAATTAATGTATAAGGATGGTTCATGCTTAAAATTTCTTACTTAAGGCACTTATGAAATGCACAAATGCAATGTTGCATCAAGATAGTCATTCTGCACAGGTCACACTCAAGAAGGCATAACTTGAGTTATACACATCAGATTGCTACGATTTTGGTCTCTTTCGAAAGCTTAGAGACAGGACTAAAACTTTTATGTTTTAGTCTCAACCCAGTTCAATACGTAAGATGCCCAAAAATCACTCAGAAAGTCACCGGTGTGACAGGACAGTTTTCACTTAGGCTTTTCACTTAGGCATTTTATCAAACAATATGTGTGCATACATAAACTCTATTTTAACTATAATTCTACTTATTTCTTAACCAAACAAAATTGGAGTTAAACTCCTTTAAATCATCACACATCCTGCAAAGAAAACACACTTCAAATATTCCTCTCAAATTCTTCTAAAGCTATCCATACTTCTATCAAATTTTATCAACACAATCCACCCTTCTCATGGTGGAAATCTCTCCATAAAATCAACATTGAACTCATTCATAAATCCATCAACTCCATCATCAAACCATCACATACACTTCTCATATTCAAATATATCTAACAACAAGCATAATTTATCATCAATCTCATCTCAATTTCTCAATAACCATAACATATGCATACTTAAAAGAAATCTTTACTCACTTGAATTCTTAAACTTTAACTTGAGTTGGATTTTGAGTAGAATTTACTTATCTTATGCTTGAGTCTTCTCTACTAAGCTCTCTACTCTTGTTGGATTCAAATCTTCTCTTAACCCTAAGCATAAACTTCATAAGAACTCAACTTTTACACAAATAAATCATAGATAAAGAGCATGAATTCTTACCTTTTGAAGTCTTGAATCAAAACCCTATTAAAAATCACTCAAAAGCCCTCAAAATCCTTGGAGGATAGTAGTGTGGTGGTGGAATGAAGGAAATAAGGGTTACAAACCCTTATCGTCTTATTTTATAAACTCACTTTCTCATTTTGCCCTTACACTTTTTTGGAAATTCCATCCTTGTCCTGTAGTCAATTACCATAATGCCCTCATTTTTATTGTATTCTTTATGAAATTCTACCTATTTTCACTCCCCACTTTTTCAACTAATTATGAGTGAAAAGACCATTTTACCCTTAATACAAGTTTAAGGCATTTTCTTCATATTCTCTTAAAATAGCTTTAATAAAAATTAAATAAGGGCTATAAAACATAATTTAAATCATGTACCTCCATGTTGGGCGTTACAATTCTCCCCCTTAAAAGAATTTCGTCCCCGAAATTCAAACAAACAGCTCCAGGTAACGGTTCTGCATGTCTTGCTCTGTCTCCCATGTAGCTTCTTCAACTTTATGATTTCTCTAGAGGACTTTCACTAAAGCAATACTCTTGTTCCGGGGCTCTTTAATTTTTCTGTCCAAAATCTGTATTGGTTGCTCCTCATACAAAAGATTCTCCTTTAAGTCTACGTCCTCTATGCTCAGAATATGGGAGGGATCACTTATATACTTGCGAAGCATCGAGACATGAAATACATTGTGAACTCTGTCCATATTGGGTGGTAGTGCTAATCTGTAGGCCACCTTTCCTACTCGCTGTAACACCTCAAATGGACCAATGAATCTCGGTGCTAATTTTCCTTTATTACCAAAACGCATCACCCGTTTGGAGGGGGAAACTTTCAAAAAAACTTTGGCACCCACTTCAAACTCAACTTCCTTTCTTTTCAGATCAGCATAGCTTTTCTGTCTATCCTAGGCTTGTTTCATTCTGCTTCTGATCAGCTTTACATCTTTTATTATTTTCTGAGTCATTTTTGGCCCAAGAGCTATATTCAACTCATCTCTCTCGCTCATCTCATCCCAATGCAGCGGAGATCTACACCATCTACCATACAAAGCCTCATAAGGAGCCATCTTAATTGTAGACTGGTAGCTGTTATTATAAGCAAACTCCACCAAGGGTAACATCTCATGCCAGGATACTTTATAATCCATAAAGCATACTCTCAACATGTCCTCAAGTACTTGATTTGTTCACTCTATCTGGCCATCTATCTAAGGATGATAGGCAGTACTAAAAGCCAATCTGGTACCCAAATTCCTCTGTAAACTCATCTAGAAAGCTGAGACAAATCTAGAATCTCTGTCTGATACTATTGTCTTGGGTACACCATGAAGTCTCACTATTTCTTTAATATACATCTGGGCCAATTGATCCGAAGTGGTACTCTCCTTTACTGGAAGAAAATGGGTTGATTTTTTTCAATCTGTCTACTATCACCCATATAGCATTGTATCCTTTAAGCACTCTAGGGAGACCTGTAATAAAATCCATCAAAATACTCTCCCATTTCCATTCAGGAATACTAAGTGGCTGAAGCAACCCTGATGGCCTTTGGTGTTCTGCTTTTACTTGCTGACAAGTCAGGCATTTAGCTACAAACGCTGCAATATCTTTCTTCATCCCTGGCCACCAATAGCCTTTCTTTAAATCTTGATACATCTTGGTTGCTCCAGGATGAGCAGTGTACGGTGTATCATGAGCCTCTATCAGGATTCTCTTTCTCAACTCATCATCCTGAGGAACACACAACTGACTCCTAAAACAGAGAACATCATCAAACAATCTAAACTCTGATGTCTTGCCCTCATGCATTTGCTGAACTATTTTCTGACACCACTCATCAATTAGCTGCTTTTCTTTAATTTCTTCCAATAAGGTAGGCTGAACCTCTAATCTAGCAATTTTTCTTAGTATGACCTCAATCTGCTCTTTACACAACTCTTTTATTAACTCTTTCTGTCTTGTGAGTCGGGACAAATAATCTTTCCTGCTCAGAGCATCGGCTACTACATTAGCTTTCCCCGACTGATACTTAATCTCACACTCGCAATCTTTAACCAACTTTAACCATCTTCTCTGTCTCATATTCAACTCCTTCTGAGTAAAGAAATACTTTAAACTCTTATGATCAGTGTAGATATTACTCTTGGCACCATAAAGGTAATGCCTCCAAATCTTTAATGTGAAGACCACAGCTGCCAACTCTAAATCATGCATAGGGTATCTTGTCTCACACTCTTTCAATTGTTGAGAGGCATCTGCTATCACCCTACCTAACTGCATTAACACAGTACCAAGTCCTTGCAGTGAGGCATCTGTATAAATGTCAAAATCTACACCCTCCCGCGGTAACACTAATATAGGAGCTGTCATTAACCTTTTCTTCAACTCCTGGAAGCTCTCCTCACATGCTTCTTACCATGCAAAAGGAGTTCTTTGCTTGGTAAGAGCTGTCAACGGTTTAGCCAACTGGGCGAACCCTGCTACAAATTGCCAGTAGTAACCTGCTAGGCCTAAGAAACTTCTGACCTCTTTTACTGTCTTCGACCTTCGCCATTCTAAGATTGCCTTTACTTTACTATGATCTACTGAAATTGCCTTACTAGAAACAGTATGGCCCAGAAATATCACCTGATCAAGCCAGAACTCACATTTAGAAAACTTGGCATACAACTTCTTTTCTCTCAATCGCTGCAGCACAAATCTCAAGTGTTCCCCATGCTCTTCTCTTGACTTCGAATAAACTAGGATGTCATCAATAAATACCACTATAAACCGATCTAGACAATCATGGAACACCCTGTTCATTAAGTCCATAAATATTGCTGGGGCATTAGTTAACCCAAACGGCATCACTACAAACTCATAATGCCCATACCTTGTACGGAAGGCAGTCTTAGCCACATCTTGCTCGGCCACTCTTACCTGATGGTACCCTGACCTCAAATCAATTTTGGAGAACACTACAGCGCCTTTCAACTGATCGAACAAATCATCGATACGAGATAGCGGGTACTTATTCTTTATTGTCACTTTATTCAATTCTGTATAATCAATACACATCCGTAGGGACCCATCTTTCTTCTTCACAAACAAAATTGGGGCTCCCCAAGGAGAATGACTTGGTCGGATAAAACCTTTATTTAGGAGCTCTTGGAGTTGCTTTTTCAATTCCTAGAGCTCGGCTGGGGCCATTCGGTAAGGGGATTTAGAAATCGACGCTGTCCCAGGTGCCAATTCAATACTAAACTCAACTTCTCTTTCCGGAGGCAAACCCGATAAGTCTTCTGGAAATACATCTGGAAATTCTCGAACTATTGGCACACTCTGCACTTCTAGTTGTGGGACATCTCTATTTTGCACCACACGAGCTATATACCCTGAACACCTTTTTCTTAACATCTTTCTAGCCTTCATATTACTAATCAACATACTCAATTGATGGCCCTCTCTGAAACTAAACTTATCTCCATTATCAAGATTAAATCTCGCTTTCTTCTTTCGACAGTCAATTTGTACTCCATACCTCCCTAGGAAATCCATACCCAAAATCACATCAAAGTCAGGCATATCAAACACTATCAAATCAACTGCTAACTCCCGACCATGGATCACTATGGACTCTCCTGACAACATCTTATGGGTCACAACACTAACCCTATCAGGTAACTCTATCTTAATGGGTTGGCTCACTCTAGTAGGTTTCAAACCTAACCTCTCTATCATCCTAGAAGATATAAAAGAATGAGTGGCTCCTGAATCAATTAAGGCATATAAAGGAATAGCATGGAATAATAACTGACCAGTAACTATTAATGGACTAGCCTCTGCTTCACCCTATGCCACTGTAAACACTCTAGCATTAGTAGTACCTCCAAAACTCTGTGCGGGTAGTGGAAGAGGAGCTTTACAATCTCTCATCAAGTGGCCTGGCTGTCGGCACCTATAACACACCCTCTGGTCCCTCAGACACTCTCATAGGTGGTTCCTCCCACATTTAGGACATGGGGGAAACTCCACTCTTCTCGACCGTTTATTCTGCCAATCTTTTTTGTTCTTCTTCGGTTGAAACTTCTTCTTATTCTTCACTTCTCTGTTTCTTCACTTTCAAAGCTTTCTCTCTGTGGGGCAAGAGATGGTTCACTTGATCCTCCTATCGAGGGACCTGTTGGGGTGATTTTGTTCTCAAATATTTCCGCCCTCATTGCTCGCCTCAAGGCCTCACTATAAGTTCAAAGGGGATCAGTACCCGTCATTATAGCACGAACTATCTCCGGCTTCAACCCATGGACAAACTTATCTCTTCTCAATTCTGGAGTATTGACTATTCCGGGTGCAAACATGGCAAGGGAATTAAATCTCACTGAATACTCTTTCACTGTACTAGACCCCTACTGTAAACTGATAAATTCTTAGACCTTCTCATGAACTCAGTCCTCTGTTCTGTACTCAGCCTCAAACTCTTGTCTGAATTCTTCCCAAGTCATCACTGCCACATCATGGGTATCTTCTATTAATTCCCACCAAATTCGGGCATCACCTCGAAATAAGAAACTCGCATATCAGATTTTCTCTCGGTCCGTCATGGGAAACAAGGCTGTTATACGTTTTACGGACTTAAACCATTCCTCTGTTACTACCGGGTCCGTAGTACCCTTAAACTCTGACAGTTGATGTTGATTGGGAAGACCATAAATTGGTTCAATTCTGTTCTGTACTAGGGGAGGTACTGGTTGTTCTCTTTCTACAGTAATGGTTGGTGGTACCTGCACGGGGGTTCCAACTCTCCCTTGGCTCTCTGCCATAATTTGCTGTACAATCCCCCAAACTCTAGCTTCATCCAAGGGAGGGGGTGTAGCTTCTGGTGGGTTAGAAGGTTCACACCCTTACCACGCTTTCGGTTACTATGCCTTATCTACAAAACAACCACATTTAATCAATTCGAGAAACACTTATAGTAAGGAAAGAATTAACTCACACAGTCGGTTATCGAACGTCGTGGCAATGAGAATAGTACATTGTCAAATCCCAAAATCTTTGCTCTGATACCAAAAATGTAATAACTCCTTTATACTAGGATACTCATAGAAATACATAAAGTAAAATATATTTATATCAACAAAAATAGATGGGCCCAAAATTTTGTTTTAGTACATATAAACATTCTTATTACCAAATAAGATATCATTTTACAAAAAAATTATCAAAAACAGTGGACAGTGTAGCTATTGCTCCTCGCTTGCCAACGCCAATCTGACCGCGTCCTCACCTAGATCCTGTAAACACAAAGAAAAACAACGGGGCGAGCACAAAAATAATGCTTAGTAAGTAAATCCTCTACTCGTTTGTCCCCATAACGCTTTTTCTTAATTCTTTCCTTACACACTTCTCGTCTCATTTATTTTCTCTTTTTGTTTCTCTTTTACACAGCTCTCTTTTATTAATTTTCTATTGTAAGTCACGGCCTCATCTTACCGGAGGCACCGCCGAGTGGAGTTCACAAAGCACCAATCCGCTCTTTGTGACTCTACTCATTCTCTCTTTATTCTTTCTCACTTGAATGTCATGGCCTCATCTTACCAGAGGCATGGCCGGATGGAGTTCACAAAGCACCAACCCACTCTTCGTGATTGCCGGGTGGAGTTCACAAAGCACCAACCTGCTTTTTGTGTTTTTCTCATTCTCTCTACTCTTAGAGTAGTTCATTCACAAGGTTTTCTACTCTTTCTTAAGCTACTTCTCAATGCACAATTAACGTATAAGGATGGTTCATGCTTAAAATTTCTTACTTAAGGCACTTATAAAATGCACAAATGCAATGTTGCATCAAGATAGTCATTCTGCACAGGTCACACTCAAGAAGGCATAACTTAGGTTATAAACATTGGATTGCTACAGTTTTGGTCTCTTTTTAAATCTTAGAGACAAGGCTAAAACTTTTATGTTTTAGTCTCAACCCAGTTAAATCTGTAAGATGCCTAACAATCACTCAGAAGGTCACGTCTGTGACAGGGCAGTTTTCATTTAGGCTTTTCACTTAGGCATTTTATCAAACAATATGTGTGCATACATAAACTCTATTTTAACTATAATTCTACTTATTTCTTAACCATCCAAAATTGGAGTTCAACTCCTTTAAATCATCACACATCCTGCAAAGAAAACACACTTCAAATATTCCTCTCAAATTCTTCTAAAGCTATCCATACTTCTATCAAATTTTATCAACACAATCCACCCTTCTCATGGTGGAAATATCTCCATAAAATCAACATTGAACTCATTAATAAATCCATCAACTCATCATCAAACCATCACATATACTTCTCATATTCAAATATATCTAACAAAAAGCATAATTCATCATCAATCTCATCTCAATTTCTCAATAACCATAACATATGCATACTTAAAAGAAATTTCTACTCACTTGAATTCTTAAACTTTAACTTGAGTTGGATTTTGAGTGGAATTTACTTACCTTATGCTTGAGTCTTCTCTACTAAGCTCTCTACTCTTGTTGGATTCAAAACTTCTTCTAACTTCATAAGAACTCAACTTTTACACAAATAAATCATAGATAAAGAGCATGAATTCTTACATTTTGAAGTCTTGAATCAAAACCCAATTAAAAATCACTCAAAAGCCCTCAAAATCCTTGGAGGATTGAATGAAAATTTGAGAGAAAATGGGGGAGTAGTGTGGCGGTGGAATGAAGGAAATAAGGGTTACAAACCCTTATCATCTTATTTTATAAACTCACTTTCCCATTTTGCCCTTACACTTTTTTGTAAATTCCATCCTTGTCCAGTAGTCGATTACCATAATGCCCTCATTTTTATTGTATTCTTTATGAAATTATGCCTCTTTTCACTCCCCACTTTTTCAACTAATTTTGAGTGAAAAGACCATTTTACCCTTAATACAAGTTTAAGGCATTTTCTTCATATTCTCTTAAAATAACTTTAATAAAAATTAACCGAGGGCTATAAAACATAATTTAAATCATGTACCTCCATGTTGGGCATTAAATTGACACTATTTATGTACCTCGGACTCGATAAGATAACAGACGATAAAAGAATTTGATTGCACGGTAACCATATCGCTGATAAGTAGTTATTTCATTGAATCTGAATCTATCAGGTAGCCATGATGCCTTGCTAGGGGCCAATCTTGGTCTGTGTGTAGTGAGACGATTAATTGGTGTTAATTGCGATACTAATCACTACCGATATGATAAGGAGTCTACAAGTCACACACTTAGAAGATAATTTAAGAATCTTTTTTTTCAAGAGGTATTTTCGTTTTTTTGGACAAAAGGTTATCTTGGTAATCTCACAGTGCAGTTAAATGTGCTGAGGTTGTTGCCTGTATTTAATTAATGAGATTATATTTGAATATATGTACACATATATTTAAATGAATTACTATTATTATTTAAATTTTAATATATTTTATAAATATATTAATTGATTTTAATTATAATAATAATTAATTAATATTTAAAATACCCAAACAATGGTGTTTGGATACAAGGGTGGATTAGGGTTGGAGCCCATGTCTATTCCATATTAGAATAGGGTTTTTAATTCATGCACTATATAAGTGCAACTTGAGTTAAAGAATTATCATTATTCATTCAATCACTATTGAATAGAAAAAGGTAGCCACCCCTTTACTCTCACTCTCTCACGTTTCCCTTTGTGTGAATCAAAGTTTTTCTTTGATTCAACTTGATTCTTGAAGCCATAAAGTGGATCTAGCAAATCCCTTTCTAGTTCTTTAGATTGTCTTCGTGTGGACCACCGTTCATGCTATCCTACATTGAATCGATAGCGAAGAAAAATTCAGAGACATTTGAAGGAGCCTCCAAATGTGCATAAGATCTGTGCTCCTTGAATGGATTGACATTATTTTGTGCAGAATTTTGATTTAACATGTAAACTATATAATCTATACATGGATCTTGGAATAAAAGGAATCGATTCATCCTTTTGATTTTTTGTTTTTTCGCTGCGTTGACTAGATCGATTCCTAACAAGACTATGAATGGATACAATGATTTTGCACTAAAATTGACCTTCACAGATTAATTATGGGAGCATCTCATAACCTTTACTTTTGTTTTTTATTCCTTGGATGTGTATTGTATGACATTGAGGACAACATCATTATCTGTTTGGGGGTAGAGAAATTTTTTTTGTGTGTGTGTGTGTTTTTATTTTAGCTTTTACGTGTTTTTGTCTTAAGTTTTTGTGTATAGTTTTTAGTTGCGTATTGCCTAGATGATTTGCATGAGTTGATGATGATTGTTGATTGTTGGATTTTTATTTATTGAAAATGCAAAGTATTGCTTCAAGTTAATGATGGTTGACTTAATTAGCTTGAGTTTCGTTGAGTAGAAACATTTTATGTAGTTATGTGAAGTCTTGATAATGTTTGTAGACTCTAGAACCTAGTTGAGAATTGCTTGAGATGAAATTCTAGGATTAGACAATGTTGAGGAGATGATTTAGGTATTTTATTGGAACGTTTCAGCCTTTCTAGCCAACCCATGTTTTAAATTGTTACTTGTCACCCTCTTTGAGCCTTTTGATTTATAGACTTATTTTCATAGTATAACCAATTGCATCCAACCCCTTTACCCTAAACACTTTACCATGCCCTTTTAGGAAAGCTCTGGACCTTATGTTTAAAACAAAAAAAGCATTGAAAAGTGTGTGAAATAGTGATCAAAAAGTCTTATGTTTGGGGTTTGGGAAAGGGCAAAAGAGAGAGGAAAGCAACCCCATTTCAGATTTTGTATGAAAAAAATCCAAAAAAATTGGTTGTGTTAATAGAACTCTTGCTTTACTTATGCATTTCAATTACCAAAATAAGAAATGCATAAGTTTGGGGGTTGTGAAAAGATTGAAGAATTTTATTGGAAATTGAGAAAGAATGGGTTTGTCAATGTTGCTTTTTGTTTTAAGTTAGCATGAGGAAAACCAAGTTTTCTTGCTTTGTTTTTCCTATCCCTTCTTTGGAACCACCTACCATAGCCTAACATTATAAACTTTAAAGACCTTTTGATCATTAGTGATGTCTAGTCTACATTAGTGGAGACTAGTTCGATATGTAGGCTTATAGAGTCTACTATCATTTGATAGACTTCACCTTTGTGCATAAAATAATCTGAGAAGTCGGAGGGTGGATTGAAGTGGGGATTACCTAATTAGGGGACCAATAGAGAAAAATAGTTGATTCATTTTATGACCTTTTAGAGTGTTAAGCATTTTCTTGTCATAAAGTTCCAACAATTTTTTAGACTTGCATTGCAATCTAATCTGGCTATTTCTTTTTATTTTTAGGTTTATTTTCTTTTGTTATTTATGTTTATGTTATTTTATTTTTGTTGCTTGAGGAAGAGCAAGCCTTAAGTTTGGGGGTACTTGATAATCCTAAGATTATATTATTTTTCTTATGATTTTATTAGGATTTTTAATACTTCTCATTGGATTCTGGCTTGAATTGTTACTTAATTCAGTCTATTTTATGTTTTAGGCCTAAATCCTATTTTTGGAGAGAAACAGAGCAAATATGAGCTCGTTGACCCAGTTTTGGTCTTACTTTAGAAGATTGGAGAAGTTTTGAGGTTGATTAGAAGCACCTTTGAAGCTTGATCAGACAAGAAACCAAGAAGATTTAAGATTCAAGTGAAAAGGCAAGCTGAGGGTAGTTTCATAAATTCAGGTCTTAAAACAAAACTTCGCCGCCACGAGATTCTCTTAGAATGTTGGGTGTCGCGAGAAAAGTTACTTCGTCATGTTGAAGAAAAAGCTTCGTCGTGGCAAAACTGGGATTTTTCTGTTTTTCTAAATGGTGTGTTTTGCATCTACAGCTTATCATCCTAGGTTTTCATTCAAATAACTTGTTGAACATGTTGAGGCTGAGAAGCGATTCATGGGTAGCTTCTAGGGATATATACCTTTGGTTGAACAAAAACTAGAGATAGATAAATGTGACCTTATTATAGAGAATTTATCGGAATAAGATGCAGAATATTAAAAATTTTCATTCAATAAAAACCCAATCGCAAGATCAAGATTGATATTTGCAATCACAAATTAAATTATACAAGGTTAGAATAATTTTTATACCTTCATTGGTGGATCCTTCTTTGGATTAAAACTCTGACTTTGCTAACGATCCAAAGTAGAATCAAACACAACATTGACCACACAAAAGCAAGATTGGATCTCAACTGAATCAACTGCTAGATCAATTCAATTGATTAAGGGAGGCCACGAAAATTGAGAGAAGAAAAAATCTTCTCACTCAAAAGGGGTTGGCGTTTTTCTGGGTTAATTGGGGAGGCCAATTTTAGTTCAACTAAAAACTTGCTAAAATAAAACCCACACTTCCTTTATATAGTAGAAACCTAATCACACTCTCACTAGGAATGAGAAAATCTCAATTCCTATTTTAGAATAGGATATTCCCTAATTAAATACATATTCCTTATTAAATAAATATTACTATTTATTTAATATCTATACATATTTAATTAATGGGTTTAATATATTTAATTAATTAAATATATTATTTCATATTAATATTAATGTTCTATAGTAATATTAATTGTAAAACCCCTCCCTAGCCGGGTATTTCCTAAGTATTCCTTGGCCATTGAGAACCTAGAAAACGCATGCCTAGGAAAGAAGTTTATTTTAAAATCCTATTTAAAGGATAAACCTGTAGTTTAAAAGTATATATATTTTTAATTTAATTTAATTTCTAAACTATAATAAGTTCATTGTACAAGTAAAAAAAAATATAGTTTCCTTTCTTGGAGTACATTATGAAATCCATAGTAGTACTTACGAGAACATACGCACTTTTACAAAATTTACTAGCAATTTGATTTCCTTTATTAACACAAACATATATACTCCATAATAACATGGACATATTTACTGCATTATGAGATATAAACATAATTACTACACTAAATACTAGCAAAACCATTCAATAGTCATAATTAAAACATCCCTTCATCCTCATAGCGTCCCTCAGAATCCTCTCCCAGCTTCATGCCTTAATCCTTACCTGCAAAACATTTTAAAACATTTCGTGGGGTGAGCGCTAATCGCTCAGTAAGGAATATGGCCATTTATAAACTATTAAGGTTCATTATACATCATTTTACAAGTATATTACTTAGGACCTTACCTACCTACAAAATATGACCTTCATTCTTTAACATAACAAGTTCATAAAACATATCATACACTTTGGACTTTTCTCATAAACATAAGTCATAACATAATCATACATAATATAACATAGAACATATATGACTTATGAAATATTCATGTACATGGCATGCTTATTTCTTTTGTCTTTATACTTGATGGTTTCATTAGTCTTTGTTATCCGATCGGATTCATTTGAACCATTACCTTGTTCTTGGTCGTCACCTCAAAGGACTCATGGTTTCCATAAGAATTCCATTCCTTTGATCTTGGTTTATACCTCAAGAGACTCATGGAATTCATTCTTTAACATTTCATAAATTTTTCATAAGACAACTAAATAAGCTATATGCATTACCATTATGAATCCAAACATATGGACTAACTAACATCTCCCATGCTCAATCATACTATATTCTCCTACTAAACTTGTTAACTTAATTCATTCAATTTTTCATACAATACAAGGAATTTCAGTAGTAAGATTATTCAGGGGTTTATTAGAATTAGAAACAAATGGGAATTTCCATTAAGAAGGTGGATGCCATATAGTTTGTCACTTTTCAAGCAATTTTTCCCTTATCTTCCAATTCGAATTGATTTTTGGCTAAAACATAAACATTTTAGGTCTGTTTCTCTACTTTTTAACACTTCAAGAATCAACTCAATCGGACTTCTATAACTTCATTTATGACTGATTCAGTGAAGCATGTACAGTATAAGTCTCAAAAAGCCAAAGCCAAATCCGAATTCTATTCATTTTAACCATGTCACCTTCATTTGCACATTCATATCATTTGCCATGTCATTCTAAGTATAAAAGGCCATAAAAACCTCCTTTTTTACAGAACCAAAAAGTGCTAAAACATCGTTGTAATGACTATTTTCTACTCGTATTATCATAAAATATGCATAGTAAAATACATGTAAAATAGCATAAATAGTTGGGCCCAAATTTTTTTCCTTTTATTAAACATACACATTCTTTACACAAAAAGTATATCATGTACAAAAGCATCAAAAACAAGGTGGACAGTGTAGCCATTTCTCTTCACTTAACGACGCCCATCCGATCGTGTCCTCACCTAGATCCTGCAAAACATAGAAAACATCGAGGTGAGCACAACTAAGGCTCAGTAAGTAAATCATCTACTCATCTATCCCCGTAACTCTCTCTCTGATTCTTTCCTTACAAGTCTCGTTTACTCTCACTTTTATAATCTTTCTGTTTTCTTTTTCTTGTAACTCTTTTCTACTAACTCTCTTTAGTAAGTCACGGCCTCATCTGACCGGAGGCACGGTTGGGACTCACTCTCACTCTACATGACTTGTACTCATTCTAGCCGATTGGACTTGGTTATGCATGGATTCGGAACCCTTGGCCATGTGAGTACATAATCTCTCTCTCGGGTAAACTCGGGTATAGCCCTCATCCGCATGCACTCTCACGGGCTACACCACTTCTCTCTGATACTTATGCCGTTCTCTTAATGCAGCGTACATGCGGGAATACTCTACCCATTACTCACAGGTTCCCCATCGCACAACCTACTCTATTCTCTTATCTAGCACTACTTTCCCTTTATTCTCTAGTGCTCATACTCTTTCTTTCTCTCCACTCTTAGAGTAGTTTAAACTCAATTTCTCTACTCTCTTTTTCTAATGCATAACTATTGCATGATTAATGCATATAGATGATTCATGCTCATTAATGCACTTATGAGATGCATTTATGCTATGTAGCAAAAATTAAGGCTTTCTACTCTCACTCATGCTTCTCTTGAGCATTTCATCATACAATTCAAGTGCATATAAAGCTCTACTTAAACTATAACTTTTCTCTTATCTTTAATCATCCAAAACGGGAGAAAAACTCCCTCATACACTCTAAATCTCTGTCAAAGGAAAACACTTCTATAAAGTTTACTCAAATCTTCCTTCAACCTCAATCAAAACTCACTCAACATCATAAAATCTTAACACTTCTCATAAAGGAAAATACTTCCAACAATTCAACATGAATACACATCTCAATTTAATTCATCAACAAGCATAATACAAACCCATACATGCATATAGCTCTACTCAATTTATACTCAAAAACTTATTCAAATCTCAACTTGGTTGAATTTACTTACCTTGTGAAAAAGTGACTTCTCTAGCACTTTTCCTTTCCCTTATTGTCTTGTCTTCTCTCTACAACTCAAAACAACAACAACAACAACAAAACCATATAAGACTTCAATATAACTATAAGAAACTCACACTAAAGCAAGAATCCTTACCTTAGGATGCTTAGATGATATTTCTACTCAAAATTACTAAAAGCTCTCTAAATTCCTTAGAAATTTGGAAAATTGAAAGCAAAAAGGAGAGAATTGAGAGAATGGATATTGGCGTGCTGTCGTAGGCACCCGTTAAAACCTTCCGAACCTAACTACTGAACTGTAAATAGGGTAAGCAAGGGTCGATCCCACGAAGAGTGTCTAGCTGAATTTTCTTTGATGTGAAAAAGGCTAGGGGTTTGTTTAAAACAGAAACAATCTCAGCAAAAACAAAAACAATTTAATTCGAATTCAATCAAAATGACGAACTTGGTCTCTGTCAACATCCACCATCGGAATCTTACTACTGATCATTGATGCAAAGATAATCAATTCACACATTGAATATTCACCGTTGGAACTAATTTCCTATCTCTCCTTAATTGTATTAATCAGGAAACAAGCGATCCTAATTAATCTTACCCCTAAACAACCCTAGACAAGCGCTCAAGATTTAATCTAGTGGCAGCCTTAAGAATTAGAGAGATCGATGAAGCTAAACAACACAAACACAAGCGGTTGTATTTAATTTAGTTGAATGTTCTTCGTAAGGTTACTAATTCCTGACGCAGCAAATTACTAACCCTAATTGCTTCACAAGTTGGAGGGATCAAACAATTACGGATTTGATATCAAACTTAGCAGTAGATTTCAACAATAATACACTAGTAGGCCTCCTAGTAATTAAATGCATCAATCATGAAAATATGCAACAGAATAACATTCATACTCAAACATGAATTTAACACTAAAAACAGAAAGATCTCACGTTTATTTGATTCCGAGGTTTCCGTTTCCTTCGACCAAGTTACAAAAGTTCTAGCCGCTCATGGCCATCATAAAAACTCGAGAGAAAGAAAATTCCCGAGAGGAAAGAGAGAGAGGCGTGGTCCCTCCAAACCTAATCTGATCTCCCTTTTAAAATCTAATTTAGAATTAAATCCACCAATCTCCTAAAAGAAAATCTTATCCTATCCTAAATAACATTATCCTATTAATTCTAATTGGAAATAATAAAATAGAGTCCTAATAAAATAGGAAGGTGGGTGTTTCCAGCTGTAATTTCTGTGCAGCATGTATGTCTTCAAAACGTGCAATAAAGACTGACTTGCATAACAGTCAGAACGCTCCAGGACATCGGTAATGCAGGTGCGTCCAACTTCAAGCTCAATACAACCTTGATTCAGTCAGTATCTCTAAAACTCAAAACATTAAAGTTGTAGATCTATTTATTAGAGTTCCATAGCACTTTGAATCATCTCAATCGGAGCTCGTATGAGAGAATATGCCCAGAATACGAGCAGTGGCGAAACTGTCCGAATTCCCCTAATTAATTCCGTTTTTCAATTAAACCTCCATTTGCTTCCTAAACAAAATAAAGTAATAAGAGTACAATTAGGAAACAAATACATATAAAAGACTAAACATTAAGGGGGTTAAATATGACATTTTGCATTCCCATCAAATTCCCCACACTTAGCTTTTGACGTCCTCGGGCAAACTAATTCAAACAAACCTACACTCAAGTCATATCAGGAACACCATCATCTCCAGTCATCTCAAGACAAGCATGAGCATAAGCAACAATATTTAATCCATGCATATTCATACCAACTTAGGAAGCAGCAAAATAAAATAAAACAGAGTTAATGACATTCATCTCCTTTATCATCTTCCACAATTACTCTTAATCAGTCATTGCAAACAAGGGAACTAACACAACCAATCATGTACAACTCCTCCAACTTTTCTTTACTGTTTCTCTTTACTACTACAAACTGGGTAGCAAACTAAGGATACAATTTTTTTTTCTCTTTTTTTTTTTTTTTTTTTTTTTTTTTTTTTTTTTGTTTTGAAAAAGAATGAGTGCATTTTATGCTCCATCTCATTATGGTTGTGTTTATGAGTGGTGCGTTTTACGCTCCATCTCGACACCACATACCTTCTTTTCTTTTCCTATTTGCTTAAACCCAAATTTAGGACTAGCTTAAGAGAAACAATTTTTTTTTTTCTTTTAAGGGTTGTTATACACTCCTCAATCATGCTTCGTCACCAAGTCTACACAACTTCTCAAGACATATTATTTCAAAACTGCAAAGATTCAAATATGATTAACTCTATTTTATGAAGATTGCTAACATCCTAAGTCAAGGAATATGCTCAACAACAAAGTCAAGTTACTATTTCATGCATCACTAGACGTTCAAAGACATGACTTAAAGCATAAACCTTCCTAAAAACAAATGCAGATTTCGTTTAAGGTGTACGTGGTGTTGTTATACCCGAGGTTGCCAAGTACTGCTAGGCAGTTTTTAAGGCGGGTTCTGGTTTCCAGCCGATATACCCTTAAACTAGGCAGATTTTTTTTTTTTTAAACACAAGAAACAGAAACCTAAACAAAACCTAAATCCCCTCCCCCACACTTAAAACTGACATTGTCCCCAATGGAAGATGAAATGCAAAGAAAAGGGCAAAAATAACCAAATTAAAATGCAAGAAAAGAAAACAAACTCCCCTTGGGTTGCCTCCCAAGCACGCCTTTGTTTATTGTCGTTGGCTCGACTCAAAGCTTTTGTTCTTGCGATGCACTAAGTAACATTCTACCATCTCCCAGGAACACGTTCTTGAGGTAACTAGGGAGAGGCTTCAAATCTGGAACGGGGGCCTGCAAACAAAAGGTAAAGGCCTCTCGTTAGAAATGGTAATGCAATACAGGAAAGTTACCTGACTGCTGCTGTAACTTTGGAGAATCATTCCATGCTGCAACCGTTTCCTGCAAATCAGTACTAAAAGCTAACTCCTCATTCTCTTCCTCAAGATGCTTACTAATGGCAACTCCCAATCCATCTTTTCCATTGAGTTCAAAACTTCCTGTGTAAAGAATCACCACATCAATAGAATAAACATGATCATCATCATCATCATCATCAGGATATTTCTTGGCATCATAAATATTAAATTTGACAAGTTCACCATCAAACTCCATGGAAGTATGCCACTATGAACATCTATCTTAGTCTTGAATGATTTTAGAAAGGTCTTCCTAACAATAGGAGCAGTTGATCACCTTTTCCATATCAAGTACATAAAATCAGTAGGAAATTAAGCCATAACTTGTACCAAAAAATCCTCAACTACACCCTTAGGATAGGCATTAGATCCATCAGCTAATTGAATTACAACACCAGTTTTATTCAAAGGTCCAAGTTTCAAAGAAGCATATATGAAATATGGCATGACATTAATAGAAGCTCCTAAGTCTATCATGGCCTTCTCAACCTAGTGTTACCTATCGTACAAGGGATAGTAAACATACCTGGATCCTTGCACTTTGCTGGAATTTTTCTCTGAATCACTGCAGAAACATTCTCTCCCACTCTCACCTTTCACACCCCTTAAGTTTCTCGCATCTACGAAAAGTCTCATACATATCTCTGTTTTGCTCATCTCTTCTAGATTCTGCTAAAGCTTGAGGAAAAGGGGTACCGGTTTATAGTCGGACAGAGGCGGAAACTTACGCTTAGGAACACCATCGTCATTGGGAATGTGTTGTCTACAACTAACATTCTCCTTTTCTTCCTTCGACGATGCAGGGGCTGCCTTCATTGGAATCTCAACTCTTTACCACTTCTCAAGACGATCGTACATACATTTTCTCTTGCATTTACCACTGTTTGAGAAGGTAATTTCCCCGAACTTTGCGCCTCCCAGCCTGTTGATTGCGGTTGCCATTTGACTCATTTGATTCTCCAAACTTTGAACACTGGCTCTCGTCTCCTGTTGAAATTGCAAAGTATTAGTTGCAAGAGACTTAATATCTTCTAAAGACATACTAGAATTAGAAGTTTGGCTCGGTTGTTGTCTAGGGGGGTATGGCTGCTTGTACTGCTGGTAATTTAGGCTGTTTTGAGGGTAGGGTTGATTCATTTGTTGATTCCCATAGCAAGTTAGGGTGATCCCTCCATCCAGGGTTATATGTGCTCGAATAAGGATCATATTTCCTTTGCGGTTGTCCAGGGAAACCACCTGCTGCATTCACTTGCTCAACAGGCTCCTCTTGAAGAGTTGGGCACATGTC
Source organism: Pistacia vera (assembly GCF_008641045.1). Classification (NCBI taxonomy): domain Eukaryota; kingdom Viridiplantae; phylum Streptophyta; class Magnoliopsida; order Sapindales; family Anacardiaceae; genus Pistacia; species Pistacia vera. The sequence goes on along the minus strand of NW_022195148.1, from coordinate 94,356 downwards.
AGTTGGATGCCCTACTACCAAACAAATCCCGCAAGCCTTCACTGTTTGCAGTTACCTAAGCCATTTGACGAACAAGAGAAGTTAGACTAGAGATTGTTGTCTAGGGAAGAAATATTTACCTCATTACACGCCTAGATGGAAGGTCAAGCCTACTGCCAAACTGTTGAGAATTGGCACCATATTTGCAATCAAGTTCCACGCGGCCTCAGGGGTCTTATCAACCAAAGCTCCTCCACTTGCAGCATCAATCATGCTCCTATCAGTGTATGTGAGGCCCTCGTAGAAGTACTGGATCAGTAACTGCTCACTAATCTGATGATGGGGGCAGCTTGCACACAATTTCTTAAACGCTCCCAGTATTCATGTAAGGACTCTCCGTTGTGCTGCCTTATACCACAAATTTTTTCCAAATGTTTGCTGCCCTCGAAGCTGGGAAGTATTTCTCCAAAAATAATCTCTTCATCTCGTTCCATGTGGTTATAGTTCCAGAGGGTAGTAATAGAGCCAATCCTTAGCCGCATCCTTCAAAGAAAACGAGAGGCTCTTAATTTGATTTGCTCCTCGGTCACCCCCGTAGGTTTCATACTCGTGAAACCAATGAGCTCCTTTAGATGCTGTGAGGGTCTTCACCTGCAAGACCATGAAAAGTGGGCAAGAGATATTAGTCCAGATTTCAATTCAAAGTAGTAGTAGCAGCATCTAAGACAGGAAAAGTTATGCATAAAGGTGCTTGATTCAAATCAGGGGCAGCAAGCTCTTTCAAAGTTCGATTTCCAGCCATGACGCCTCCTCTTCTATATCAGAGTTGCTAGCAAATTGGAATCAAAAGCCAAATTGCTTTCCTCAGAATTTCTCCGAACTTCCTTCCTTAACCTACACAAAGTGCTTTCAATTTCGGATCGAATGTTAATTCACCAAGGTTAGAGGACCTGGTCATACAACAAAAAAACCTATAAAAGAATTAGAATGAATGACAAAATTGAAAACTAACTAGAAAATTTAAAAAAAAAAAAAATTAAGTTAAATTGGCCAGAAACACTAAAACGGCAAAAACTGTATCAAAACATTCGAATTTGGCCTCAAAAGGGTGGGGCTAGAACAAGTTCTAGTTTTTCTCAGAACGTCGTTTTCTTCGAAACCGGTACTTGTAGCTCTCCTAATTCCAAAAATTCCTCCGTGAACAGTACTGCCAAAAAATATTTTTTTTTCTGGAAAATAAAATAAAATAACAAGAACAAATAAAAAATCACAACAAACACAAAAACAAAAAAAAAAACAAAAAAAAATCAACTAGAATCACTCCCCGGCAACGGCGCCAAAATCTGGCGTGCTGTCGTAGGCACCCAGAATTAAAACCTTCCGAACCTAACTACTGAACTGAAATAGGGTAAGCAAGGGTCGATCCCACGAAGAGTGTCTAGCTGAATTTCTTTGATGTGAAAAAGGCTAGGGGGTTTGTTTAAAAACAGAAAACAATCTCAGCAAAAACAAAAACAATTTAATTCGAATTCAATCAAAATGACGAATGGTCTCTGTCAACATCCACCATCGGAACTTAACCTGATCATTGATGCAAAGATAATCAATTCACACATTGAAATTCACCGTTGGAACAATTTCCTATCTCTCCTTATGTAATTAATCAGGAAACAAGCGATCCTAATTAATCTTACCCCTAAACAACCCTAGACAAGCGCTCAGATTTAACTAGTGGCAGTTAAGAATTAGAGAGATCGATGAAGCTAAACAACACAACACAAGCAGTTGTATTTAATTTAGTTGAATGTTCTTCGTAAGGTTACTAATTCCTGACGCAGCAAATTACTAACCCTAATTGCTTCACAAGTTGGAGGGATCAAACAATTACGGATTTGATATCAAACTTAGCAGTAGATTTCAACAAATATACATAGTAGGCCTCCTAGTAATTAAAGCATCAATCATGAAAATATGCACAGAATAACATTCAATACTCAAACATGAATTTAACACTAAAAACAGAAAGATCTCACAGTTTATTTGATTCCGAGGTTTCCGTTTCTTCGACCAAATTACAAAAGTTAGCCACTCATGGCCATCATAAAAACTCAAGAGAAAGAAAATTCCCGAGAGGAAAGAGAGAGAGGCGTGGTCCCTCAAAACCTAATCGATCCCTTTTAAAATCTAATTTTAGAATTCAAATCCCACTCAATCTCCTAAAAGAAATTTCTCCTATCCTAAAATAACATTAATCCTAATTTAATTCTAATTGGAAATAAAATAAAATAGAGTCCTAATAAAATAGGAAGGTGGTGTTTCAGCTGTAATTTTCGTGCAGCATGTATGTCTTCAAAACGTGCAATAAAAGACTGACTTGATAACAAGTCAGAACGCTCCAGGACGTCGGTAATGCAGGTGCGTCAACTTCAAGCTCAATTACAACCTTGATTCAGTCAGTATCTCTAAAAACTCAAAACATTAAAGTTGTAGATCTCTTTATTAGCGTTCCATAGCATTTGAATCATCTCAATCGGAGCTCGGATGAGAGAATTATGCCCTGAATAAGAAGCAGTGGCGAAACTGTCCGAATTCCCCTAATTAATTCCGTTTTTCAATTAACACCTCCATTTGCTTCCTAAAACAAAATAAAGTAATAATGGTACAATTAGGAAACAAATACAATAAACAGAATAAAACATTAAGGGGGTTAAATATGACATTTTGCATTCCCATCAGATATGGCGGTGGAGAAGAATGAAATGAAGGGTTTATTACACTTAGCCCTTCTTAGTTCATGAGAAAATCAACACTTCCCAACTTTGCCCTTGATCTTCTTTGAAAATTCCATCTATATCCTTTGATTCATTACACTCACAACCCCATACTAACCCATTCTCCATCAAATTTCCTTACATTTTACCCCCACTTTTCCTACTAATTAGGGGTAGAATGGTCATTTAACCCTTATGGAAAAATATCTAGAACTCTCAATACACATTTTAGTCGGCTCGTCACCGCGACGAAGAAAGACAGAGCCTACACTGCCTTACTCAAAGCCAACTTCGTTGCGGCGAAGACTACTCTTCACCCCAGCGAAGACTGCAAATCCAAAATTCCTCAAATCTCAACCAATTTCAAGGCAAACACTCAACCAACTCAACAAACAAACTCAATTAAAGCTAGCAAAACAGCAAATCTTAAGTATGTACCTCAAGTGGGGCGTTACAATCGTCTAACTACAAATCTCTTAATTGGCATAATCATCCTCCATATGCATACATACACCAATCAACACACCCATTTAAACAATCCATAACCAAAACATAGCATCACACTCATATTAACATAAATAAATGTAAGTTCCATAAACCCTAGGTGTTATCAATTGTAGTCATAAAGGAGATTTTTTTTCCTTACCTTAGTATTCAAAGCACAAAGACACTGTTCCTTAGCTCCAAAGGTTCACCCTTTCTACCTTATACACATAACCACTTATGCATTTCTCTTTTAACTAAAAGATCAGAAGAACTAGGGTTTTGAAACTCACCTTAAACCCTAAAATTGAAGTTCTTTAAGAGTGGATGGTGATCTCCTTTGAAAATCAACTTGAAATCCTATGAAAATTTGAGAATAAAATGCTTGGATTAGTGGCTTTTATGGTGGATTTGAGAGATGAAGAAGAAGATGATATGTTTGGGCTGTACAAGGTCAACTACTTTCTCTTTAAACCTTTAAATATTTATTCAATTGTTACTTTAATGTGATTGGTCAATAAAAGTTAGATATAAGGGTCATTTGGCATAAATTTTTCATATAAGGGCATTTTGGTCATTTCCACCACAACATAAAGATTAGCACTCATTTAATGCCATTTGACTTCTTTAAAACACTTAACAATTAAGAAATCCCATTAGGTAAATGACTAACTTACCCTTGGTGCACTTTTATCGATACTTATTTCATATGGATTTGTATGAAAAGACCAATATACCATTGGTTACTGTTTACGCCATTTAACCATATCAATCAACTTTATGACCATTCGACCCTCATTTCTCTTCAATGACATCACCTCTTACACTTTATAATGGCCACATCTCGAAATACATGTAAATTGATCATTTTACCCTTCCATTCAAAAAAAGAAAATTACTTGAAAGGTAAATTTCATACCTTAGGGCATCGGAATAATAACGCAGGGTTTACATTAATATTCTTGTAACTTTAATAAATTAATTTCAATATAAATATTGAAAGTTGGCAACGAACTTTTCAACGAACTTAATCGCATAGCAAAATTACCAAAATACCCTTTTCATCTAGAAGACGAAATTACCCCTCATTTCGTTTTTCTCTTCTTAATCTGCTTTTAATGTGAGGTGACCCGAAGGCTCTTTATTTCATTGGCAGTATCCCGATAACTAATTAAGCATCAACTAATTAGTGTTCCATACACCAATCAAGATTGGCCTCTGGAAGGCATCATGATTACCCAGCAAATAAAGATTTAGTGAAGTTGCTACCTTTTCTATAGTATGGTTACCGTGCAGTTCAATCCTTCCATCATCATTTATCTCATCAAGGTTTGAAGCACAGAATTAGTGTCAACTCAAACAATGTACTTTGAAATACATATATTTGATTGTTGAATCTACGACTATGTAAAATTGGATTCGGGCATCAACTTGATTCCACTGTAGCCACGGATTTGCGATTGTAGTTACTAACCAACTATCTCACCAAGATAATATCTCCTATAACCAAGAGTGGTGAATCCTTTATTGATCTACCATACCCATATCAAGCCTCTCGATATAACCAACGACCACCGTTCTGGTAATCCTTGAACAAGACTACCTGTGGCAAGTGTCAAGTTACATCAACAATTATGTAATACTTTCTTTCTAGCTAGTATACTCGTAAAATAACAGTAAAACTCACTAAATATATATATAAGAAAATATACATATAAACGAGTATAAAATTATGGGCCCATATTTAATTTTTCTTTATATACAAATCTTTACATAATATAATAAAGTCTCAAATTAGTAACTCGACAGTTTTGGCTAACCCTTCAGCTGCGTGATGTTCCAAGTGACCGCATCTCACCTATTACTTGCAAAAACATTGAAAACAACGGGGTGAGCACTAATTGCTCAGTAAGTGAACCCGTTATGCTACCCTTCTTTCTCCGTTGCTTAAATTCTGAATTTCTTTCCTAACTTCACACTTCCCCATTCTTCTCTATTCTTTCTCTACTCTTACTATGTTTTTCTCTCTGTTCTTTCTTTATTCTAATCTCCCACTACTCAAATAATGGGCATGATATTATGCATATATATGATGCAAATGCACAAACGCATAAAATGTGCATTTTCTTTTCTATTTTTCTTATTCTGTTTTCTGTTTCTTTTCAGTATTTCTTTCTTTTCTAGTCTTTCTTTCTTTTCTTTCTTTCTATTCTTTCTTTTCTTTTCTATTCTTTCTTTCTTTCTTTTATTTTCTATTCTTTCTTTCTTTCTTGCCAATCGGACTCGGTTGAGGCATGGATTTGGAACCCTGGTCGTGTGAGTGTGTGAGTGTATTCTCTAATTCTGGGTATAGTCCTCATCCACACGCACTTCTAAGGGATTGTACAATTCTTCTTTCTGAATTCTGAGGCCGCTCACTAAAGGCGGCGTACATGTGGGGCTATGTCACTCATGGGCTCCCCATCGCAACAACCTTTTCTTCTTTTTATCTTTTTACACTTCTTTAAATAAAAATTCAGATTTGAACTTCTTTAATATTCTCATTTCTTTCTATTTACTCTTTAACATTCTCTAGTGCTTTTTCTTGCTTTTATGAGTATGTATGCATGTAGATGGTTTCATGCTTATAATTCTTTCTAAATTTACATGTTTAGATGCAATAATGCAATATGGAATGCAAACATGTCATTCTCTGCCATCTACAAACTCAATCCAAAGTAACCCACAATCATACTCATACATGCACTTCTTTTCGACATTTCATCAAACAATTCATGTGCACAAATTAACTCTAATTTGGCTACACTTCTACCTCTTTTCTACCAAAAATTTGGTATAAAATCTTCTATCTTTAATGCCAAACCTGTACAAAATATGCACTCCAAATCTACTCCAATTCTTCCAAATTTCATCCAAACTCACATCAAATATCAAATACACAAACACTACTTCTCATGGATAAGTTCTAATCATCATTCAACACCAAATCCATCGACAATTCTTCATATAAAACACATATATGCATAAAAGAAATTCTCTACACAATATTACTTAAATCATAACTAGGGTAGGATTTATTTACCTTAGATGTGAGCAATCCAACACTCTAATAATCTTCTTTGATCCAACTCTCTTTCTCTTAAATCCTATGAACACAAATAATCAAAATTTAACACTATAAAAATTAAAACTCACTTCTTAGTGCAAGGATCTTACCTAAGGATGCTTGGGATTGAAAATCCACTAAAAAGTACCCAAAATCTATGAATTTCCCTTGAAAAAGAATTGAAGAAATTGAGAGAATTTGGGTGGTAAGTGGCGTGAAAGAGGAGAAGAAGTAGCTAGGTTTCACTCTTCAATTCTTGATATAACATAATATTATTCATAGTTTCCCATTTTGCCCTTGCACTTTCTATAAAATTTTATCTATGTCCCTTAGTCAATTACCATAATGCCCTCATTTTATTGCATTCTCCATGAAATTTTATCTCTTTTCACTCCCCACATTTTCAACTAATTATGAGTGAAAAGACCATTTTACCCTTAATGAAATATTAGGGCATTTTCTTCACATTTTTCTCAAAATAACCTTAACAAAATTCAACTAAGAGTATAAAGGCATAAGTTAAGCTACGTACGTCGATGTAGGCGCTATAAATTACTTATGGCGCTTTGGCGATCTCAAGTCCAAGGATCACATGCACCACCATCTGTTAGAGGATATTTTCTATAGACACTGGGTTTACCATCTCATATGGAATCCTCTGTTGGGTCAGTCCAGTGGACCTGTTACGAGGAAGCACCCATGTGTTGCACCAAGTTGGCGTCTCACAACCTTGACATGTGAGATCTGTTACCACCTTTCAGTAGGGTCATTCAACGCGATGATAGGCTTACTGTATAATTTGTGCCCTAGGTCAGATTAATATTGGGCTATGGAAAGTTCTAGAATGGTCACCATATATGCTCGTAGGGTTCTCACAATTGAGATTTATAACACGTAATTCCCTCGTCATGGTTCAACCTTTCTAAGGACATATATCATTTTCTTTATACGCATATAAATAGATGCCATGATATGGAAAAAATGCCTTTTATTGATCATTAATATAAAATTGCAGGAGTCAATAATTGGCTCTAGTGCATCTATCCTAATAATCTCCCACTTGCACTATAGCCAATCATTAATGTATTTAATACCAAATGGTGTTAAGTGTCTATCATGCTTTGTTGCAATAGAACTTTTGTTATTGGGTCTTCTATATTGTTATCGGTAGGTATTCTGCAAATTTGTATGTCAACTCTCTTCACAATTTCTTTGATCAAATGGTATCGTCTGAGTATATGTTTGATCGCTAGTTAGGTTTGGTTCCTTAGCCTGAGCTACAGTACCATTGTTGTCGCAGTAAAGCTCTACTGGATCAACAATGCTCAGAACCACATCAAGTTCTGAAATGAACTTCTTGATCTAAATCGCCTCTTTGGCCACATCGTTCAATGTTATGTACTCAGCTTCCATTATAGAATCTACCATAGTGCTTTGTTTTGAAGTTTTCTAACTCATTGTAGCCCAATTTAGACAGAACACATATCCTTACTATGATCGATAATCATTTTTGTCAGTTTGAAAAGTGGTATCACTATATCCTTGTATAGTGAGCTCATCTTCTCCTCCATAAACCAAGAACATATTGTTAGTTCTTTTAAGGTACTTAAGGATATTCTATATGTTTTCTAGTGTTGTTCACTTGGATCCGATTGATATCTACTACAAATGCTCAAGGCACATAGACATCAATCCTAATACATATCATGGTATACATGATGGATCCTATTGCCGAGGCATAAGGAGTATGACTCATCTTATTTCTCTCTTCTTGTGTCTTTAAACACATATCTTTTGAGAGATGTACACCATGTGACATTGGAAGAAATCCTTCCTTGGATTCCTCTATATTGAATCTTTTTAGTACTTTGCCTATATATGTACTCTAGCATAGGCCTAGCAACCTACGAGATCTATCACGATAGATCTTTACACCAAGGATGTAGGTTGCTTCCCTTAAGTCTTTCATGGAGAAGTACTTGGATAACCAAGTCTTTATCATATGCAAGTTTGATCGGTATGTCATTCCCAATGATTAGTATGTCGTCAACATATAATACTAGGAATGCTACTGCACTCCCACTGAATTTCTTATATACACAAGGCTCATCTTTGTTTTTAATAAAACTAAATTCGTTTATAGCTACTTCAAAAATGAATGTTCTAGCTCCTTGATGCTTGCTGGAGTCCATAATTAGATCTTTTCAACTTGCATGCCCTTTCTACTTGTTCAACAAGAACAAACCATTAGGTTGCATCATGTAGACATCCTCTTCAAGGTTTCTGCCAGGAAAACGATTTCGACGTCCATCTGCCAAACCTCATAATCATGGTATGCAACAATTGTTAACATAATCCGAATAGACTTCATCATCGGTACTAGAGAAAAGGTTTCATCATAGTCAATGCCATGCTTTTGTTTGAAACCTTTAGCAACCAGCCGTGCTTTATAGGTTTCCACGTTACCATCCATTTTAGTCTTCTTCTCGAAGACCCATTTACACCCTTAGGTTTTACCCCTTCGGGTGGATCCACCAGATCCCATAGTTGGTTCTAGTACATGGAGTCCACCTCAAATTTCATGACTTCTAACCATTTTATAGAATCTAGATCTGATAGAGCGTGATTGTAGGTTCTGAGCTCATTGTCTTGATAGACTAATACATCATCATGCTGAGTCACAAGGAAACCATATCCCTTGGTCTCACGACGTATTCTCCTAGACTTAGGCAGCACTTGTCTTGTTAGAATTTGTTCACTTTTATTCCACTATTTATGGTGTGGTCTCCTCATGATGTTCAACCATTTCAGTTTGCCCATCATCTTGTCTGTCATTTGATGTATCTTGTGAATCCATAACTTCATCGAGTTCTACCTTTCTAATATTATCTCCATTTAGAAGGAAATCCTTCTCTAAGAAAACCCCAGTTTGAGCAGCGAAAACTTTCTACTCAACTGGATTGTAGAAATAGTATCCTCTAGTTTCTTTTGGATACCCCACAAAATTACATTTTTCAGACTTTGAGGCAAGCTTGGTCGCAGTCAATTTCTTGACGCAAGTGTCACAACTCCAAACTCTTAGATGAGACAAAATGGGTTTTCACCCATTCCATAATTCATATGGAGTCTTATCTATTGATTTAACAGTACATGATTCAGTGTATAAGTCACAGCTTCTAAGGCATAGCCCTAGAATAATGTGGGTAGATCTATAAAACTCATCATGGACCAATCCATATCCAACAAGGTATAATTTCTCCTTTTAGACACTACATTGTGTTGAGGTGTATAAAAAGGTGTGAGTTGAGATACTATCCCACAGTCCTTTAGGTATGCATCAAACTCTGAGATCAAGTATTCTCCTCATCTATCAGATCGAAGAACCTAGATATTCTTACCCAATTAATTCTATAATTCATTCTTGAATTCCTTGAACTTGTCAAAGGATTAAGATTTATGTCTCATTAAATAGACATAACCAAATCTACTAAGATCATCAGTTAAAGTGATGAAGTAAGAATAACAACCTTTGGCGTACTGTTAGAGGTCAACATACATCACTATGGATGATGCCTAACAGCTCTGTAGCTCTTTCATTGTGTCTAGTGAAAAGGCTTGGTCATTTTTCCTACTAGGCATGACTTGCATACCTCATAAGACTTGAAGTCCAATGGGTCCAAAACTCCATCTTTATGAAGTTTTACAATGCGAGTCTGTTCACATGACTAAGCCTACAATGCCAAAGATATGTTTGATTAAAGCCATCAATTTTGGCTTTCTTATTCTCAAGATTGAAAATTTCATTATTATTTAAATCTAGAACATACAAACTAGTATGTAATCTAGTAGTTCCATAATGAATACCATTTAATCTAATAGACAACAATCCTTTAGTTATTAAAATCTGATATCCATAATTGTCCAAAGTAGACACAGAAATAATATTCTTTGAAACTGAAGGAACATAAAAACAATCAATAAGTTCTAAAACAAGTCTCGAAGGTAATGATAAATATTAATTTCCTACGGGTAATGCATCAACTCATTCTCCATTTCAAACTCGTAGGTCTAACTCTCCTCGACCAAGCAATCTACTCTACTGCAACTCTTGCACAAAAATGCAAATATGAGAACCACATCCAATGTCAATGGCCCAAGATGTAACAGGAAAAATATTTATTTCAATCATGTACATACCTTTAGAAGAAGTTGTAGATTTCTTTTTCTTACTCGCTAGGAAGGTCTTGCAATGTTTCTTCTAGTGGCCAAGCTTGTCGTAGTGAAAGCAAGCAATGTTAGGAAATGATCAAGTCATAGCAGCGGAAAATAAAAATTATTTACAACATTGATCGTTCCTTAGAACCAAGATCAGGGCACAAATTTACAATTTATACATTATAATAGAATCTGCAGAAAAATAAGTTTAGAGTTAAGAAATCATACGCATGTTTGGAGGCTCCTCCAACTTGTCTCTAAACGGTTTTCGCTACCGTTCAAAGGGTAGGATCGAACCAGTGATAGTCCACACGAAGATAACCACAAGGAACTAAAAAGGGATTTGCTAGATCCTCTTTAGCCTTAAGAACCAAGAACAAAATCAATAATATTTTGACTCAACAACAAAAGCAATCTGGCGTGGGAAGAAAGACAAGGGGTCTGGAATTTTTAGTCTAAATGATTGAATGAATTAATCTATCATTTAACAAAAACTCTTGCACTTATATAGTGCACACAATGCCCTATTCCATCATGGAATAGGCTTGGGCACCAACCCAAACAACCCCTATGTCCAAACAGGCCCATTTACATATTTTTATTGTTATTATTATTATTTTAGTTAATATATATATATATCATATATTAACATTTAACAATAACAATAATTCATTTAAATATATGAGAACACATATTTAAATATAATCTCACTTATTTAATTTTTAATATCAAATTAAATAAAGGCTACGACCTCAGTAAATTTAATTGCATTGTGAGATTACCAAAATACCCTTTTGCCTAAAAAGACGAAAATGCCCTTCTTATAATCTGGTTCTTAAATTATCTTCTATGTGTGTGACTCGTAGGCTCCTTATCATACCGATAGTGTATAGTAACGCGATTAACACCAATTAATTGTCTCACTATACATAGTCCAAGATTGGCCCCTAGCAAGGCATCATGGCCACCCGATAGATTCGGATTTAGTGAAGCAACTACCTATCAACTATATGGTTACCATACAATCCAATCCTTTTATCATCCGTTATCTCAACGAGATCGAGGCACAAAAATAGTGTCAACCTCAGTTACTCTTAATATGTATGTATTCAGTTATTGGACCAATGATTGGAACAATAATTTGGATAGAGCAACAACTAATCCCACTATGGCCACAATTTTAGTGTCATTGCCATTTACTGAATTGTGCCGTGAGATAACTTCTCCCGTACCCGGGAGTGATGAATCCTCTGTCGATCTACCATAGTCTTGATACACTCCTTAATGCAACCAATCACTACCGTATTGATAGCTCTAAATAAAACTGCATTGGGCTAGTCTCAAACTGCACCAATCGGTGTACAAGGCGCTTCGGCGATCTCAAGTCTAAGGATCACATGCACCACCATTTGTTAGAGGATTTGTTCCATAGACATTGGGGTTACCATCCAATGGTATCCTCTAACGGGTTAGTCTAATGAACTTGCCTATAACAAGCACCCATGTGTTGCACCAGCTTGTCACCAAACAACCTTGACAGGTGAGATCAGTCACTACCTTTGGACAAGATCGTTCAACACTATGATAGCCTTACCGTATTATCTGTGCCCTTACTTTAGAATAATACTAGGGCGAATGGCCACCATCTTTGCTCATAGGGTTCTCACTATCAAGATTTGAAATACTTGATACCCTCGTCATGGTTCTAACATTCTAAGGACATATATCAATACATACAATGATGATTTACGCGATATAGAATAAAATGCCTTTTATTGATCAATGAACATTATTACAAAGAGTCAATTCTACAATAATTGATTGGCTCTAAGGCACCTACTCTGACAAGCAACCTGTCCATCTTTGCTCATGCCTCGAGCAGGTTTAAAGGCATCTTGGGTTTTAGGCTTAAACTTAGAATTGGCCTTGGCCTTTCCTTTCCAATGTGTAGCATCAACTAGCATCACTATTTTGGACTTCTTCATGTCCTTCTCTGTCATCTTTAACATATTCAGGAGCTCTGGGAAAGACTTTTCCATTGAATTCATATTGAAATTCATTATGAATTGGTAAAAGTAGTTAGGTAAGGATTGCAGAACAATGACCATAGAAAGTTTTGCATCGTTTGCAAATCCCAGATTTTCAAGCTTTTGAATGTAGCCAGTCATCTTGACTACATGTGGGCCAACTAGGTTTCCTTTAGCCATTCGGCATCTGTATAACCCCTTTGACACCTAGTAACATTCGTGTCTAGCATGCTTATGAAAGAGCTCCTTGAGATGTGTGATAATGGAACCAACATCCAAATTTTCATTTTGTTCTTGCAAATCAGGTGTCGATGATGCCACAAAATACATTGTAAAATGTTGTCATCATCAAGTTACTTTCGATAAGCATCTCTTGCTTCTTGAGTAGCCTCTAGTTTAGGTGCTACGATGAAAGGTTCATCAAGGATGTATGACTTCTTTTATGACTTGAGTAGAATCCTAAGATTTGATACCATTCAGTGAAGTTTGTACCATCAAACCTGCTTTCCTTTTCGATGGCTGATCGCAGTGATAGATTAGATGTAGTCATTATGAATGAAAATCTACAAGTACAAAATAAACAAAGTCAATATTATATTATTATATTAATTAATAAGGTCTTTTATTAATCAGTAGCTCCCACTATTTTACTCAAGCTAATAGCCCTTACCATTAAACTTGAGAAGGCCCGTTGGTCTTCCTAGTGGGCTGAAATTCCATCATTTCTATTTCAACCTTTCACAGAGTGAATAGATCAAAATAGGATAATTAAATAGGTTTGCCAAACTTTAATTTACATCGTTTAATAGCACCAACTTATTAACCTCAAAGGTAAACAAAGCAAACAAACCAATTAAACAATCCAATGGCATCAACCACTGTCCCCAAGTGTAATTTTTGGGTTAGTGAGGTGGACACTACATGCCAACTCGTGCATTTAATATGCACTATTCTACTATGCCTTTGTTTGTAACGCCCCGCTTAAGGTACGTAGTTAAGATTTGCCGTATTGCTTAAATGTTTATTGATTCAGCTTTAATTGAGTTGGTTTAGTGGTAATAATATTTAGTTGGCCCTTCGTTGAATGGATATTGTGAGTTAGGTGAGTGGTTGCCCTGAAATTTGTAAAACTTGGCGAAGTTTTTGTGTTACAGACTTCGCCGCGATGATGAAGCCCTGCAACCTACGGTGTAGGTTCTGTAATTTTTCGCTAGGGCGAATAAAGATTCTTCGCCGCGGCGAAGGGCTTGACAAAAAGAGTTTTGAGTTTCTAGAGAATTCTTCTTTGGGGCATAATGACCATTCTACCCCTAATTAGCAGGAAAAGTGGAGAGTAAAATGTAAGGAAAGTTCATGGAGAATAGGTTAGTGTGGGGGTGTAAGTGAAATGAATCAAAGGATATAGATGGAATTTCCAAGGAAGAGTAAGGGAAAAGTTAGGAAGTGATGGTTATCTTATGAGCTAAAAAGGGTTAAGTGTAATAAACCCTCCATTTCATTCATTTCCACCACCATAACCATTCTCTAAATTCTCTCAAGTTTCCTTTTAAGTTTCCAAGATTTCCAAGGATTTTTAGGGAGCTTTTGGGGTAATTTTAGTAGAATTTGAATCTAAAGCATCCTAAGGTAAGGATTCTTGCTTTGGATGTGAGTTTGCTTATAGTTATATTGAAGTCTTATATGGTTGTTATTGTTCTTGTTGTTGTTTTGAGTTGTTGTAGAGAGAAGACAAGACAACAAGGAAAAGGAAAAGGAAAAGTACTAGAGAAGTCACTTTTTCACAAGGTAAGTAAATCCAACCCAAGTGGAGATTTAAGAACTCTTTTGAGTAGAGATTTATGTATGTATGTGTATATCTTATGTTCATTCAGAAATTGAGATGAGATGAGATTATAGTTAGTAATGAGTATTGAATGTATTAGAATATGAGAAGTGTTAAGATTTTATGGAGTTGAGTTTTGACTGAAGTTGAAGGGAGTTTGAGTAAACCCTATAGAAGTGTTTGTTTTATTGATAGGAAATTAGAGTTTATGAGAGAGTTTTCTCCCATACTGGGAAGGTTTAAGAGAAGAGAAGAGTTATTGTTAACATAGAGTTTTATATATGCATATGAGTTGTATGATGAAATGCTCAAGAGAAGCATGAGTAAGAGTAGAAAGCCCTAATTATTACTACATAGCATAATTGCATCTCATTAGTGCATTAATAAGCATGAGTCATCCATATGCATTAATTATGCACTAGAGAAAGAGTAGAAAAAGAATAGAGAATTTTGAGTATGCGCTCTTAGTAAAGAGAGAGAGAGATTGAGCACTAGAGAATAAAAGAGAGAAAAAAAGCATAGAGTAGGTTGTGGCGATGGGGGAACCCGTGAGTAATGGGTAGAGTATTCCCGCATGTACACCGTATTGAGAGAGCGCATGAGTAGGAGAGAGAGAAGTGGTGTAGCCCGTGAGTGCATACGGATGAGGGCTATACTCGAGAGTACCCGAGAGAGAGAGATTATACACTCACATGGCCAAGGGTTCCGAATCCGGCATAACCGAGTCTGATCGACTAGAATGAGTAGAAGTCACATAGAGTGGGAGCGAGTCCCAGCCATGCCTCCGGTAAGATGAGGCCGTGACTTACTAAAGAGGTTAGCAGAAAGAGTTATGAGAAAGAGAAAATAGAGAGAAGTATAAGAGAGAGAGTAAATGAGAATGTAAGGAAGAATTAGAGAGAGTCACGGGGTTAGATAAGTAGAGGATTTACTTACTGAGCATTGTTTTAGTGCTCACCCGTTGTTTCCTATGTTTTGCAGGATCTAGGTGAGGACACGGTCAGATGGGTGTTGGCAAGCGAAGGGAAATGGCTACACTATCCACCAGTTTTTGATCACTTTTGTACATGATACAATTTTTGTGTAAAGAATAATATGACATATATATGTTTAATGAAAGAAAATTTTGGGCCTAAAATATGTTATTTTCCATGTGTTTTCATTATATCTTTTATAAGTATGTGAGTAGAAAGCGGCTATTACATTTTGGTATCAGAGTCAAGATTTTGGGATTTGACAGTGTACCATTTTCGTCGCTACGATATCCGAGAGCCGACTGTGTAAGTTATTCTTTCTTACGTTAAGTTTTTTCTTAAATTGATCAGTATGGTTGTTTTGTAGAGGAGGCGTAGTAATAGGAGAAAGGGTAGAGTGTGATGAACGAGGGAGAATCTCTAACCCACCAGAACCAACTCCCCCTACCCTTGATGAGACGATGATTGAACCATTGTACAGCAGGTATTAGCAGAGAGTCAGCGGAGAGTTGTTCAGGAAAGAACCGAGACCCCTAGTAGAGTAACACCCATAAGACAAGAGCGAGAAGGGTCAGTACCTCAGACAGTACAGACTCGGGTCGATCCGATTCAGGGGCTTGAAAACCGCACCACACAGCCACCAGCGTTTAGGGGTACTAGGGACCCGCTAGAGGCAGAGGAGTGGTTTAAGTCGTAGAGCGGACGGCGGTACTATTTCCTATGAATGATAGAGAGAGGATTAGATATGCCAGTTTCTTATTTAAGAGGATGCCCGAATTTGGCGGGAATTAATGGAGGAGACTCATGATATGACCTGATGACTTGGGAAGAATTTAGAAGATTTTTTGAGGTTGGTATCAAACAAAAGATTGAGTACATGAGAAAGTCAAGAGTTTATTAATTTGAAGTAGGGGTCTAGTACGGTGAAAGAATTTAGTCAGATTCAATCCCTACTTGCTTTGCACCCGGAATAGTGTATACTCTGGTGTTAAGGAGGGACAAGTTTGTGCAAGGGTTGAGATCAGATATCGCCCGAGATATAATGACAGGAGCCGAGCCTACTCATACGTACAGTGAAGCTCTAGCAAGGGCTTTAAGGGCAGAGTTTATGTAAATAAACATATTGCAGAAGGGTTGGCTTAACGGTATCTAGTGAGCCATCCACTACTTACAGCGGGGAGAGAGAGTAGATGTTACAAGGAACAAAGATGTAAGGGCCAAGAAGAAGCTTCAACCCAAGAGGAATAGGAGAGATTGGCAGAACAAGCGACAGGACAGAAGGGTTTCCCCTTGTACTAAATGTGGGAAGAACCATTCAGGAGAGTGTTTTAAAGACAGAAATGTATGTTATAGGTGTCGACAGCCAGGATCTGATGAGGATTGTAAAGTTCCCCTTACATCGGCTCCTTTTCCACTTGTGGCTTAGACTTCTAGAGGTACCAATGCAGAGTTTTTAACAGTGGCATAGGGTGAAGCCGAGGCCAGTCCATTAGCTGTAACTGGTCAGTTGTTATTTTAAGCTGTTTCCTTATATGCTTTATTGATTTTGGGGCTACCCATTCTTTTATTTCTCATGGATGATCGAGAGATTAGGATGAAACCTATTAGAGTGAGTCAACCTATTAAGATAGAGTTACTTGATGGGGTGAGTGTGTTGACTCAAGAGATGTTATTAGGAGAGTCTGTAGTGATCAGGGTCGAGAGTTAGCAGTTGACTTGATAGTTTTTTGATATGCCCGACTTTGATGTGATATTGGGCATGGATTCCTAGGAGGTATGGAGTAGAAATTGATTGTCGAAGAAGAAAGCAAGATTTAATATCGATAGTGGAGATAAATTTAGTGTTGGAGGGGCCATCAGTTGAGTATGTTGATTAGTAGTGTAAAGGCAAGAAAGATGTTGAGGAAGGGGTGTTCTGGTTATATTGCCCATGTAGTGCAGAGTGGTGAGGTTCCACAACTAAAAATTCAGAGGGTGCCGATAGTTCGAGAATTTTTAGATGTGTTTTCGGAGACTTACCAGGTTTGCCACCGGAAAGAGAGGTTAAGTTTAGTATTGAACTAGCACAGAACAACACCCATATTTAAAGCCCCTTACCGAATGGCCCCAGAAGAGCTTCAGGAATTAAAGAAGCAACTCCAAGAGCTTTTAGATAAAGGTTTTATTCGACCGAGTCATTCTCCTGGGGAGCTCCAATTCTGCTTGTTAAGAGAATGACGGTCACTATAGATGTGTATTGATTACGAAGAGCAAATAAGATGACAGTGAAGAATAAGTACCCGTTACCTTGATAGATGATTTGTTTGACTAGTTGAAGTGAGTAGTTAGAGCAGTATTCCAAGATTGATTTGAGTTCAGGGTACACATCGTAGGAGTGGCGAGCCGGAGATAACTAAGACTGCTTTTCGTACAGGTATGGGCACTATGAGTTTGGTGATGTCGTTTGGCTTGACCAATGCCCAACCATTTTTATGGATTTGATGAACAGAGTGTTCCATGACTGTTTAAATCAGTTCATAGTGGGTTCCTTGATGATATTCTGGTTTACCCCAAGTCGAGAGAGGAGCAGAGGAACATTTGAGAATAGTGTTGCAACGGTTGAGAGAAAAGCAGTTGTATGCTAAATTTTCCAAGTGTGAGTTTTGGCTCGATCAAGTAATATTTTGGGCCATACAGTGTCTAAAGAAGGGATTTCAGTAGATCCGCGTATAAAGGAATCCTTAAGTGGCAGAGGCCGAAGACAGTAAAAGGGTCAGACGTTTCTTAGGCTGAGGCTATTATAGATGATTTGTGAAGGGTTTGCCAGTTGACTAACCATTGACAGCTCTTACCACAAAAGACTCTTTTGTATGGTCAGAAGCTTGTGAGGAATGTTTCCAAAAGTTGGCTGAGGTTGTGTTTCTTTGTGTGGTTGTTGTTTGTTGGTGGTGGCTGCTTTTTTTGGCTTTGAAGAAGGGGTTAACATCACTCAGTGTTGTGGACAAGAGGGAGTAGATTATGACAATTCGGATGCCTTATTGAAGGACTTGCGACGGTAGTATGTGTTAGTAGGGTAATAGCTTATGCCTCGGCAATGAAGAAGAATATGAACAAGATACCTACGTATGATTTATAGTGGCAGACGTGGTTTTGATTTGAAGATTTGAGGCATTACCTTTATGGAGCAAAGAGTAAATTTACACTGATGATAGAGTTTAAAGTACTTTTCACTCAAAATGGTTGAATTGAGACAGAGAGTGGTTAGAGTCGTAAGATGAATGGAATCAAGTACCAACAGGGGAAAGCCAATGTAGTAGCCGATGCCCTGAGTAGAAAGACTACTATCCCGACTCACCAGCAGAAAGAACTAATAGAAGAGTTTTGTAGAGAGCAGATTGAAGTGATTCCAGGAAGGATTGCCGGTTGAGATTCAGTCTACTTTATTGGAGGACGTTAAAGAAAACAAGTGGCCGATGAGTGGTGTCAGAGGTTAGTGGCAGCAAGTGCTTGAGGGCAAGACAATGGAGTTCTACTTAGTGAGGTGTCCGCTATTTCAGAAATAGTTGTGCATTCTCCGAACGATGAGTTGAAAAAGAGAATTCTTTTGGAGGGCATGACACAACATACAATGCTCATCACTGGAGCAACCAAGATGTACAAGATATAAGAAAGGCTACTGGGTGGCCAGGTATGAAGAGAGATATGCAAGAGTTTGTAGCTAAATGTCTGACGTGTCAAAGGTAAAAGCAGAACACCAAAGGCCATCAAGGTACTTCAGACCATTAGTATTCCAGAGGAAATGGGAGAGCATTTCGATGGATTTTATCACAGGTCTCCCTAGAGTACAGAGGGGAATAATCTATCTGGGTGATTGTGGATAGATTAACTAAGTCTGCCCATTTCCTTCTAGTGAAGGAGAGTACCACCTCGGATCAGTTGGCTCAAATTTATGTGAAAGAGATAGTAGGTCATGGTGTGACCAGATTATAGTGTCGATAGAGATTCGAGATTTGTCTAGCTTTTTGGACTAGTTTACGAGAAATTTGGGTACTCGTTTGGCATTTAGTACTGCCTATCATCCTCAGAACGGATGGCTAAACAGAGAGAACAAATCAGGTGCTTGAGGATATGTTGAGAGCCTGCTGATGGATTATAGAATGGCATGGCATGAAATGTTACCTTGGTGGAGTTTGCCTATAATAATAGTTACTAATCTACAATAAGATGGCGCCTTACGAGGCCTTGTATGGTAGATGATGTAGGTCTCCACTACATGGAGGAGATAGGTGAGAAAAAGATGAGTTGAGTACCGCTTTTGGGCCAGAGATGACTCAGAAAATGATAGAGGATGTAAGAGTAATCAGAAAAAGAATTAAGCAAGCCCAAGATTGACAGAAAAGTTATGCTGATTTGAAGAGGAAAGAAGTAGAGTTTCAAGTGGGTGATAAAGTGTTTCTAAGAGTTTCCTCTTACAAGCGAGTGATGCATTTCAGGAACAAGGGAAATAGCACTAAGATTCATAGGTCCATTTGAGATATTGCATGAGTAGGAAAGGTTGCCTACAGATTGGCACTACACCTAGTATGGACAAGGTGCATGATGTTTTCCATGTCTCGATGCTGCGGAAGTATGTAAGTGATCCCTCCCATATTCTGAGTGTAAAGGACATTGAGTTAGCAGAGAACCTCGTGTATAAAGAACGTCCAGTACCGATTCTAGATCGAAGGATTAAAGAGCTCTAGAAAAAGAGAGTATTCTGCTAGTGAAGGTCCTTTGGAGGAATCACAAGATAGAAGAAACGACATGGGAGGTAGAACGAGACATGCAGAATCGTTCCCGGAGTTATTTGTGTGAATTTCGGGGACGAAATTCTTTTAAGGGGGGAGAATTTTAACGCCCCGCTTAAGGTACGTAGTTAAGATTTGTTGTATTGCTTAAATGTTCATTGATTCAGCTTTAATTGAGTTGGTTTAGTGGTAATAATATTTAATTGGCCCTTGTTTGAATGGATATTGTGAGTTAGTGAGTGGTTGCCCTGAATTTGTAAAACTTGGTGAAGTTTTTATGTTACAGACTTCGTCGGGGAGAAGAAGAAGCTTCGCCGCGGCGATGAAGCCCTGCAACCTATGGTGTAGTTCTGTAATTTTTCGCCGAGGCGAAGGGTTGACAAAAGTGCATTGAGTTTCTAGAGAATTCTTTCTTTAGGGCACAATGACCATTCTACCCCTAATTAGCAAAAAAGTGGGGAGTAAAATGTAAGGAAAGTTCATGGAGAATAATTTAGTGTAGGGTGAAGTGAAATGAATCAAAGGAGATAGATGGAATTTCCAATGAAGAGCAAGGGAAAAGTTGGGAAGTGATGGTTATCTTATGAGGTAAAAAGGGTTAAGTGTAATAAACCTCCATTTCATTCATTTCCACTGCCATAACAATTCTCTAAATTTCTCAAGTTTCCAGATTTCTAAGGAGTTTTAGGGAGCTTTTGGGGTAATTTTAGTAGAGTTTGAATCTAAAGCATCCTAAGGTAAGGATTCTTGCTTTGGATGTGAGTTTGCTTATAGTTATATTGAAGTCTTATATGGTTGTTATTGTTCTTGTTGTTGTTTTGAGTTGTTGTAGAGAGAAGACAAGACAACAAGGAAAAGGAAAAGGAAAAGTACTAGAGAAGTCACTTTTTCACAAGGTAAGTAAATCCAACCCAAGTGGAGATTTAAGAACTCTTTTGAGTAGAGATTTATGTATGTATGTGTATATCTTATGTTCATTGAGAAATTCAGATGAGATGAGATGAGATTATAGTTAGTAATGAGTATTGAATGTATTAGAATATGAGAAGTGTTGAGATTTTATGGAGTTGAGTTTTGATTGAAGTTAAAGGGAGTTTGAGTAAACCCTATAGAAGTGTTTGTTTTATTGTTAGGAAATTATAGTTTATGAGAGAGTTTTCTCCCACATTGGGAAGGTTTAAGAGAAGAGAAGAGTTATTGTTAACATAGAGTTTTATATATGCACATGAGTTGTATGATGAAATGCTCAAGAGAAGCATGAGTACGAGTAGAAAGCCCTAATTATTACTACAGAGCATAATTGCATCTCATTAGTGCATTAATGAGCATGAGTCATCCATATGCATTAATTATGCACTAGAGAAAGAGTAGAAAAAGAATAGAGAATTTTGAGTATGAGCTTTAGTAAAGAGAAAGAGAGAGATTGAGCACTAGAGAATAAAAGAGAGAAAAGAGCATAGAGTAGGTTGTGCGATGGGGAACCCGTGAGTAATGGGTAGAGTAATCTTGCATGTACGCCGCATTGAGAGAGCAGCATGAGTATGAGAGAGAGAAGTGGTGTAGCCCGTGAGAGTGCATGCAGATGAGGGCTATACCCGAGAGTACCTGAGAGAGGGAGATTATACACTCACATGGCCAAGGGTTCCGAATCCATGTATAACCGAGTCCGATCGGCTGGAATGAGTAGAAGTCACGTAGAGCGGGAGCGAGTCCCGACCATGCCTCCGTTAAGATGAGGTCGTGACTTACTAAAGAGAGTTTGCAGAAAAGAGTTATGAGAAAGAGAAAACAGAGAGAAGTATAAAAGAGAGAGTAAATGACAATTGTAAAGAAAGAATTAGAGAGAATTACAGGGTTAGATAAGTAGAGGATTTACTTACTGAGCATTGTTTTAGTGCTCACCCCGTTGTTTCCTATGTTTTGCAGGATCTAGGTGAGGACACGGTCGGATGGGCGTCGGCAAGCGAAGGGAAATGGCTATACTGTCTACCATATTTTTTATCACTTTTGTACATGATTCAATTTTTGTGTAAAGAATATCTATATACATATATATGTTTAATGAAGAAAATTTTGGGCCCAACTATTTATGTTATTTTCCATGTGTTTTCATTGTATATCCTTTATGAGTATGTGAGTAGAAAGCGGCTATTACATTGTTAGAGTAGGTGCCCTAGATCCAATCAATTTTGTAATATTGACTCTTTGTAATAATGTTTATCTATCCATAAAAGGCATTTTCTTCTATATCGTGTTCATAATTGCATGTATTGATATATGTCCTTAGGATGGTAAAACCGTGATGGAGGTATCAAGTGTTTCAAATCTTTATAGTGAGAACTCTATGATCATATATGGTGGCCATTCTAGAAATGTCTGCAGCCCCAGTACTATTGTGACAAAGGACACAGATAATACGGTAAGACTATCATAGTGTTGAACGACCATGTTGTAAGGTAGTGACTGATCTCACTTGTCAAGGTTGTTTGCCGACAACCTAGTGCAATGCTGTTAGAGTGGATGCCCTAGAGCCAATCAATTATTGTAGAATTGACTCTTTGTAATAATGTTCATTGATCAATAAAATGCATTTTATTCTATATCGCATAAATCATTATTGTATGTATTGATATATGTCCTTAGAATGGTAGAATCGTGATGAGGGTATCAAGTGTTTCAAATCTTGATACTAAGAACCCTATGAGCACATATAGTGGCCATTCTAGAAATGTCTGTAGCCCCATTATTATTCTAAAGTTAGGGCACAGATAATACGGTAAGGCTATCATAGTGTTGAATGACCTTATCAAAAGGCAGTGACTGATCTCACTTGTCAAGGTTGTTTGGTGACAACCTGGTGCAACACATGAGTGCTTGCTATAGGCAAGATCACTGGACTGGCCCACCAGAGGATTCCATATGGATGGTAACCCCAATGTCTATGGAACAAATCCTCTAACGAATGGTGGTGCATGTGATCCTTAGACTTGAGATCACCGGAGTGCCTTGTGCACCGATTGGTATAGTTTGACACTAGCCCAACATAGTTCTATTCAGAGCTGTCAATACGGTAGTGATTGGCTGCATCAAGGAGTGTATCAAGACTATAGAGGATTCATCACTCTCGGGTACAGGGGGAAGTTATCTCATAGCGCAATTCCGTAAATATCAATGCCACTAAAACTATGGCCACAAGTGGGATTGAGTTGTTGCTCTATCCAGTTTACAATTCCGGTCATTGGTCTAGTAACTGAATACATACTTATCGAGAGTAACTGAGGTTGACACTATTTTTGTGCCTTGGTCTCATTGAGATAACAAATGATGAAAGAATTGGATTGTATGGTAACTATATCATTGACAGGTAGCTGCTTCGCTGAATCCGAATCTATCCGGTGGCCATGATGCCTTGCTAGGGGCCAATCTTGGTCTGTGTGTAGTGAGACAATTAAGTGGTGTTAATCGCGATACTACATACTATTGGTATGATAAGGAGCCTACGGGTCACACACATAGAAGATAATTTAAGAACCAGTTTATAAGAAGGGCGTTTTCATCTTTTTAGGCGAAATGGTATTTTGGTAATCTCACAGTGCAATTAAATTTGCTGAGGTTGTAGCCTTTATTTAATTTAATATTAAAATTAAATAAGTGAGATTATATTTAAATATGTGTTCGCATATATTTAAATGAATTATTGTTATTGTTATTGTTAAATGTTAATATATTTAATAAATATTAATTGAATTTAATTGAAATAATAATAATAATAATAATAATTAAAATATCTAAATGGGGCTGTTTGGACATAGGAGCTATTTGGGTTGGTGCCCAAGCCTATTCCATATGATGGAATAGGGCATTGTGTGCACTATATAAGTGCAACACTTTGTGAATTAAAAAAGGAATTCATTCATTCACATTTAATTAAAAACTCCAGCCCCCTTTTTCTCTCTTCCCATGCTAGATTGCTTTTGGGTTGAATCAAATATCACTCGATTCTTGCTCTTGGTTCTTAAGGCTAAAGAGGATTTAGAAAATCCCTCTTTGGTTCCTTGGGGTTATCTTTGTGTGGACTACCGCTGGTTCGATCCTACCCTTGGATCAATAGTGAAACCCATTCAGAGACAAGTTGGAGGAGCCTCCAAATGTGCGTATGATTTCTTAACTCTAAACTGATTTTTTTGCAGATTTTGATTTAATGTATATATTGAAAATTTGTGCCCTGATCTTGGTTCTAAGGAACGATCTATGTTATATATAAATTTTGTTTTCTGCTGCCATGACTTGATCATTTTGTAACAAATGCATGGGTGCTTGTTGTAGGCAAGTTCACTAGACAAAGATCACTGGAGCGCCTTGTGCACCAATTGGTGTAGTTTGACCCTAGCCCTATGTAGTCCTATTCAGGACTATCAGAATGGTAGTGATTGGCTACATTGAAAACAGTATCAAGACTATGGTGGATCGACAAAGGATTCATCACTCTCGAGCACAGGGGAAGTTATCTCACTGCGCAATTCAGTAAATGGCAATGACACTAAATCTGTGGCTACAGTGGGATTGAGTTGTTGGTCAATCCAATTTATTATCCTGGTCATTGGTCCAATAACTAAATACAAAGATATCAGGATATATGAGGTTGACACTATTTCTATACCTCAGCCTTCAGGAGATAATGATTGATGAAATGATTTGATTGCACGATAACCATATCATTGATAGGTAGCTATTTCGTTGAATCCGAATCTATTGAGTGGCCATGATGCCTTGCTAAAGGCAAATCTTGGTCTGTGTGTAGTGAGATGATTGATTGTTGTCAATCACGAGACTACTCATTGCTGATATGATAAAGAGCCTATGGGTCACACACTTAGAAGATAATTTGAGAATTAGTCTGTAAAAGGGGTATTTTCATCTTTTAGGACAAAAAGGTATTTTGGAAATCTCACAGTGCAATTAAATTTGTCGAGGTTGTTGCCTGTAATTTAATATTGAAATTAAAATTGGTGAGATTGTATTTAAATATTTGTGTGTATATATATTTAAATGAATTATTATTATTTAATATTAATATATATTTTAATATATTAATATTTATGGATTTTAATAATAATAATTAATTAAAATTAATATACCATTATAGGGTGTTTGGTTGCAAGGGTGGATTAGGGTTGCAGCCCATGGCTATTTCTAAGTGGAATAGGGTTTTAATTAGTTGCACTACATAAGTGCAACTTAAATCAAAACACAATAACAATATTTATTAATTAAAACCACCCATTCTCTCTCCCTTTCATGTTTTACATTGTTGAAGAGAAGAAATTTTTCTTCTTTGATATTTAGATTCTTGAAGCCTTTTATTGTTCTAGCAAAACAATACAAGGTTTTACAGACTGTCTTTGTGTGGACAACGTGAGTGCGATTCTACATTGAATCAGAAAGCGAGATCAAAATCTGAGATATTGAAGGAGTCTCCTATGTTCGTAAGTAAATATGATTCTCTGAATGATTTACTGTTTTAAATTGTTCATATAATATATATATTTGTAAACATTTTAAGCTTTTCCTAGATTTTGGGTCTTGAGTAATTGATCGATTTATTTAAATTGTTTGTTTTTCTGCTACTCAAATCTAGTCATTTACTTACAACCTCTAGTGTATTTATCAGTAGAAATGATCAAGCAAAATACACCTAGTTAAGTCTAACATATCACTATTAAGGAAAATCTCCAATGATGATTAACCTCCCACTAGTAGAAGTGTACTTTTCACGGGTGCGAACGAAACCACAACAAACAATGGTTTGATCAATCCCATAGTGATGGAAGGCTTGTTGTTATTTTTGACTTAATATCTTTACAAGGGGTTTACTTTATTATCTCACCAATTTTTATCTTATTAGCATGTTATAGTCTGGCATGTTAAAAACATTCAACCTTAGCATGCTTTCTATGATAAACGTGTCGGTAAACAGCCAATCTAAAACCAAATTCCTCGAGCTTTGAGGAATTGGTAAGGCACCCTAGGTTCATGCAATCTATTACAACTTTAAAAGATTTCGAGATGTCTTCACACCTTCGCCTCATCTTCCATGCCTATTCTAGCTTACCTTGAATAAAATAGAAACCTCGAGTTACATTCGAGGGGATTTAGATGAGAAGAGAAGTACATTGAGAATTTAAGAGAAAGGCAGGACACACATGTCCTATTTAATAGTAAAATTATTGCAAGCAACCATTCCCATAAATAATAAAATAAACCTAAGGTTGATGTCCAAGTACCAAACACCATGCATAATCAAAAACCAATTAGATATCGCATATCATTCAAATAATCAAAATTGAATTTACCAGGTATATTTCAATTGCCCCTTTAAATTTTGCAAAATTTTATATTGGTCCCTAAACTTGTAAACTTGTAGCTTTGTCCTTGTCCAGATTGAAAACAAACTAAACAATCCCAAACAATGGCAACTGTTCTAATTTTGATGTCTTGCCATAAAAGTTCAAAATGCCAATATAAATTCTCAAAATTGCCCTTCTCTCACAACAACGAAAGGATCCCTTTAACCCTTCAATTCCCACTTGAAATCTTGCGGGAAATACTCCTGAATGGGATGTTGGCAGCGACAACCAACAACATTCCAGCTGCCCCAAAAATGGGTTACTCCCACTAGGCTACGCATGAAAATGCAAAGCCAAAAACACTTGGGGCGGCCACGCACCTAAGTGTGCAACATTGAGCTAACTGATGCATGGCCTGGGGCAAGCCACGATTAGGCCACACACAAAAGTCCATGGCCAAGACAATGCCTCGTGTGGCTGGAAGCAGTGCCACGTGTGATTACCCACGACTTGGGACCAATATAAAATTCTACAAAATTATGAATTACACCTTTCAATTGCCAAGCGTGCACATAGCCAAGCATGCAACCAACCATGGCTAGCTGTGCATTTAAATGCATGGCCAAGGGTCTAGGAGGAGCAGATCGCGAGTGGCAAGAACGTAGCAAGGGGCACCTAGGTTGTGCACATATGGCAACGCATAGTCTAGGGCAAGTAGCTATGTGCAGCCTCAATTAGTGGCTGCGCGTCGCCACACGCAACCTTGGGACAGTGGCTACACATAGCAACATGTAGCCTAGATCAGGGGGCTACGTGTTATACGTAGTAATGCACAGCCTCAATAACATCAGTGTAAAACCCCTCTCCAGTCAGGTATCCTTTGAATATCCCTCAATGAAAATCTCGGGGATACATGTTTGGAGAACGAGTTGTATTTAGAAAAAATCTGTGTAAGGATAATAATAATAATATCCAAAACATGAATATAAAATGTCACGCAGGATCCAAACTTATAATTTAGAAACTTTAAGAATTTATCCGAAAATTACACAATCAAAACATATTTATAGGGTGGAAGCTTCCAAAGGTGTTTCACAAACATTTATCATTTACATCAAGATAAAAACATCAAGATGACAATAAATCATCTCCCCTGACGTGTAGTCCCGCTGTCTCTAGCATCCTTCGCTTCTGGTCTACCTGCAAAGCAATCAACAATGAAAGAGTGAGCGCTAATCGCTTAGTAAGGAATGATCCATTGCATTCTAAATGTGCTATTTGACCCTCATTTAAACATATTTGTTAACACACCACTTATCTTTTACATCTAGGGATACTTTCCCTTTTTTTTTTTTTTTTCTCCTTTCTATTTCATATGTCTTTCATCATTTTATCCCATGGCTATATAAACATCAATGCATACACATACAAATAAGTATGTAAACATAGTACACACACATTACATGTCATGATATAACATCTAAATATCATCTAACATGAGTATAAATCATCTCATGATGTAAATACCATCATAACTCATGTAGTGCAACTAAATGCATATGAAGCATTTAAGTGTAGCCGATCGGACTAGCGTCTTAAGCAATTCATATCATCTGGCCTTAAATTAATCTAGAGCTCATATCATCGAGAGGCGTGCTTACGCGTTATTTAACATCTAAAGCATATATTCATCTTTCCTCAACCTGTATACGAGGATATGCTTACGCGTTTCCCATCATGTCTATATGCATCTCTAACATCTTATGGCATGTAAATACATATTTTGGTGAGCTTAATACTTTTAATTCATCTATGGATTATCAATCCATTTACATTACCTCTTGCTCACATACATCATCTTAAAACATGTATTACATTGCATCTTCATGCCATTTCATAACATTAATCATGCATTGACATCATGACCATGTATATCTTTCAAAGATCATCTAACTAATGGGTAAACATTAGTACATGGCATACTTACAATAATACATTAATAATCAATTCATAATCATAAGAATTGATTATGTTAAATCTTAAACTTTAATAACCAGTTTATGCTTCAGGCCATTTTCCATCCTTTTCTCAAACGAATTGGCTCTTGGCATAAACATAAAAGTTATAGGTCTGTGTCTTAGCTTTCTAATGCTTCAAGAATCATCTCATTTCGATTTTTATAACTCAAGTTATGGTCGAAATACTGAAGCAGGGTTAACAAAACCCCTAAGCCCACTAAATCCGAATTTTCATATTAACTATGCCACATCAATTCCTATTGACATTAACCAATAGGTTAACTTATGGATCAAATAAACCTCCCCTTAATAGTCTTTAACATCTTAAAGGAAGTGTAAAATCTCATTCCCATAATCATCCATTATTGCTATAACATTGTAAGCTAATGCAAACAACACATCAACACTTCTAATAGCAACCATTCAACACCATGTGGCCTCCAATACTACAATTTTTGCCACAATCAGTATCCACACTTCATTTTCTTCAATCAAACATAACAACTCATAAAACATAAATAGCAATAACTTCATGTATAATGAATTCAAGGCAATAAGTAGAATAAATGAGTTCAACTACACTTGCCATCAACTAATTCTATGCCTTAAAGCCTTAATTTAAGGTTTCATAAAAATCTACAAACCCTAGCATAAACCCTAAAGTCATGGGAGGTTCTTCCTTACCTTTTTAAAGAATTCCTCCAACAAATCCTTTGTCTTTGTCTTCTTTTACACCTTAATCCTGCATATATAACATTATACCTCAACATCTACTTCAAATCTTCAAATCACATCAAAACTAAGGTTTTTAATCCTTACCTTAAACCCTTAAAATTGAAGATCCAAGGCTCCTATATTGTTCTCCTTGAAAAATTATGCAAAACTCACTTAGAGAAAGAAAGCTTGTTTCATGGAAGATTTGAGAGAAAATAGAAGAAATGTTGAAGAAATGCTCTCTCCCTTGGCTTGAACAAATTTCATCTCATTTATAGGAAAATATTTCATTAATTTTTCAAAATTATGCTATTGGACCAATTATTTTAATTGTATAACTCATAAGTCCTTAATTCTTCATATAAGGGCATTTTGGTCATTTCACACTAGACATAATTATTACTTAATTAATGCCATTAAATGCAATTAAGCCTACTCATCCTTGACTTTTTCAATGCTTATCCATAGGCAAAATGACTATTTTGCCCTTCATACCTTTCTATGGATAATTCATTCATGTCGTTCCAAATGAATTGACTATTTTGCCCTTAGTTAGATTTTATGCTTTTTAACATAAAATTAACATCTAAAGGACTATTTTTAGTTAGGAACATACCTTTGACATCTTGGGTATTACAATCAGTTTTAGGGTTTTTCGAAAAACCCTAATTCATCCAACAAAAAATATCCAACAAAATGAAAATTTAGTTTTAACCAGGTTTTTAATTAACAAAAATTGTAAAACCTTAAAACATGCATTCTAACAATTCATCTATACATATGAACAAATATGAATTGCAAATATTGAATCCAAGCTCTGATACCACTTGTAGGGATTTTATTGGAATAAAACACGAGATATTAAAAAAATTTGTTCAATAAAAACCCAACCCCAAGATCAAGATTGATATTTTCAATTACAAATTAAATCATACAAGGTTAGAATAATTTTATACATTCATTGGTGGCTCCTTCTCTAGATTAAAACTCTAACTTCGGTAATGATCCAAAGTAGAACCGAACACAACAGTATCCACACAAAAGCAATACTGGATCTCAACTGAATCAATTGCTAGATCAATTATGTAATAACTCTCTCTAGCTAGTATACTTTGGGAAATATAATATGAAATCACTAAATATATCATAGAAAACATATATGTATATAAGTATAAGAGTGGGCCCAAAACTAACTTTACTTTCATATATGTATTCTCTACGTCAAGTAAAAAAAAAAATCATATACATAAACTCAAAATACAATTGGATAGTAGTGCCATTCTCCTTTGCTTCTTGACACTCCATCCAACAACATCTCACCTACTACCTCCAAAAATAGTGAAATCAACGGAGTGAACACTAATTGCTCAATAAGTAACCCACTATGCTACACCTTCTCCCTCCGTTACTCATATTCTGAGTTTCTTTCCTTACATCAAACTTCTCCATTATTCTCTGCTCTCTCTCTAAGAGTCTAGTTTCTCACTTACTAATATATAAGCACAATTAGTAAAACTAATTCTAGATAGTAGACATGGCATAATGCATATGCACAAATGCATAGGAGATGCATTTTCTTTTATGTATTTCTATTTTCTTATTTTGTTTTCTATTTCTCATTTGTTTTCTGTTTCGTTTCTATTTTCTTTCTTTTTGTGTTTCTCTTCTTTCTTGCTTTTCTCTTTTTTCTTTTCTTCTCTATTCTTTCTTTTCTTTTTCTATTCTTTCTTTCTTTTTCTATTCTTTCTTTCTTTCTATTATGGTTTGCCGATCGGGCTCGGTTGAGGCATGGATTTGGAACCCTGGCCATGTGAGTGAGTACAGTCCTCATCTACATGCACTACTCACAGACTGTACAAGTACGGTATCTCTCTACTGTGGCCGCTCACTCGTGGCAGTGTGCATGTAGGTATGCTCTGTTGGGTATAGTCCTCATCCACATTCACTTCTAACAGACTATACAACTTCTTCTTTCTATTATGACGCTGCTCATTGAAGGTTGCGTGCCTGTAGGGCTATTATGTTTCTCTGTCACTCACGGGTTCCCCATCGTAACAACCTTCTCTTCTCTTATCTTTCTTTTAAATAAGAATTCAGTTTCTTTTCTTTACTTTAATAATTGAATCTATAATGAATTTTCTTTTCTTTCTTTCTCTTTGTTCTTTAATGTTCTCATATAGGTATGTATGCATGTAGATGGGCTTATTCTTGTTATTCTTTCTAAATTCAAATATTTACATGCAAGAGTGCAATATGGCATGTAGACATGTCATTCTCTACTTTCTCTACCATATATAAACTCATATTATGATAACATGCTATCATATTCATACATGCCCTTCACTTTGACATTTCATCAAACACTTTGTATGCACAAGCAAAACACTAAGTTGATTACACCTCCATATCAATCTCTAACCACCAAAATTTGGAGCAAAGCTCCCTAAAATCAACACCAAACCTGGCCAGGAAATCACACTCCATAATTCTACTCAAATTCTTTCATAATTCATCCAAACTTCCACTAATCACCATATACACAAATACTACTTCTCATGGTTGAATCCTAACCATCATTCAACGTCAACTCCATCAATAATTCTCAACACACAACATATACATACATATAAGAATTTCTCTACACAATTATTGCTCAAATCATAACTAGGGTTGGATTTACTTACCTTAGATATGAGCAACCCAAACACTTTAGTCTTCCTTTGATGCAACTCTCTTTCTCTTAAACCCTATGAACATAAATCATAAGAATTCAACACTTTAAAAAGTTAATCTCACATGTTAGTGCAAGAATCTTAGCTAGGGATGTGATGCGTTGTAATTACAACATGCATAAATAGCAAGTGCACCAGTCGCAAAAAGTAATAAAGTGATAAGTAGAGTATCATTCCCACAAGGATAGTGTTACTAAGTACCGAATTCTTTAGTTTAAGTCCTAATTGAAGCAAAAATAAATTGGATTGATAGAAAATTAACAAACTAAATACAAATTAACAAAATATAAATAAATGATAATGAAATTAAAGCAAAACCCAACAACTTAACTAATTAAACAATGCTAAAAAATGCTAGGGTGTTGATTTCACCTAGATACGCTAACCCAATTCATAGAATCTATTACCCAAGTTCTAATTCCTTGATTGAAAATTGAATTCCCTAAGTTGTAAAACATACCTTCTCAGGCTACATTTCCCTACTTATCCCTATTAAGCTTCCGCACCCAACAAAATGAAGATTAATAGTTCAAAGTCTTTTAAGCTTTATGGAATTCTATCTAGATTTCATAGATCGCTAAACCTATCTCTAGCGTTTGCTTAATCTACGGTATTTATCCCAAGAGGCACAATCACAAATCACTTCTCAGTCTCATTGTGAACAACACACATTTGAATGGTGATCAAGCATCCAAAAGTCATTAAGCAAAGAGATAAACACTCAATCATGAAATTAAAACTCAAAGTAAATCAATTCATATAAATTTGAATCATTTTATCAAGGTTACATCAAAACCTAGCTAAACAACTCAGTTCATACTCAAAAATGAAATAAAATAACAAAAACCAACTGAATCAAGATTCATCATTGAAAAACAAGCAAAAAATGGAGAAATCTTCTCTAATTTGAAGCCCAAATCTTCAATAATCTTCTCCTTCCATGAGCTGCCTCCCATATGATGAATCAAGACCCCTTTTCTCTTCCTTTTTGCTCTAATTTATACCTCTCTCACTTAAGGATCAAGCCCTAGCAAGCCGAAACGTGTCATTTTATTTTTACATCTGATGCAGGTTTCACCGCGGCGAATAATTTCGGGCCAAGTATGAGCATGACAGAGTCTTAATCTGGAAAAGTGTTAAACATATGAATTGTATTCCTTTCATTATCTTTTTGGTCGTTCAAGAATCAGCACAGTCAGAGGTCTAAAGCTCAAGTTATGGCAGAAATACTGAAGAACGTCCAAAGACGTTTTTCTTCAGTTCCCAGTGTACTTTTAACGACTTCAAGCCAAGTGTTCACCCTTGTCCAGTCAGAATTAGGAAAAACCCAAAACATCAAAGTTGTAGCTCTTCTTCTTAGCTTTCCAAAGCTTCTAAATTCAGGTCATTCTGAGTTTCCAAGCTCAAGTTACACAATTTACGCTCAAAACTGTCAATTATGCTAAAAATCATCATTTAGGCCTGCAAAGACAAATTAATAGAATTAGGTAGCAATTATGGCCCAAATTGTATGAAAAGTATCCTAAATCCTATCAAAATTCAATGCAAAATCATAGTGTAAAATATGATTATCAGGATGCTTAGGATTGAAATTCCAACAAAAATGAACCAAACTCTATGACTTTCCTTGGAAATTGCTTGAAGAAATTTGAGAGAATTTGGGTGGAGAGTGGCATGAATGGAGGGGAAAAGTGGCTGGGGTTTCATTCTTGCATCCTTAATATAACATAATAATACTTATAGATTCCCATTTTACCCTTGTGCTTTCTATGAAATTTCATCTATGTCCCTTAGTCAATTACAATAATGTCCTCACTTCCATTGCATTCTGCATGTAATTCTACTTCTTTTCACTCCCCACACTTTCAACTAATTATGGGTTGAATGACCATTTTGCCCTTAAGCAAGTTTTCCAGAATTTTCTAAAAAAATTCCAGAGAGTTCTTTGCCCCTGCGAAGTCTGCATTTTCTGCCACGAATTTGGGCAGAGAGTTCATTGCTGCGGCAAAGAGTGAAAATGCCAACTTCAGTGTTTTCTCCTTGGAATAAATAATACAAAGGGCATTAAAACATAAAGAGAGTTACATATCTCGATGTGGGTGTTACAAATTCAATTGATTGAGGGAGGCCACAAAATCCATGAGAAGAAAAAATCTCTCTCACTCAAAAGGGGTTGGCGTTTTTCAGTGTTAATTGGGGAGGCTAATTTTAGTTCAACTAAAAACTTACTAAAATAAAACCCAAGCTTCCTTTTTATTGTGAAAACCTAATTACACTCCCACTAGGAATGGGAATATCTCAATTCCTATTTTAGAATAGGATATTCCCTAATTAAATACATATTCCTTACTAAATAAATAGTACTATTTATTTAATATATATATATATTTCATTAATTGTCACGACCCAGATCTACACCCCTGGGCTGGGCTGATCGGCTATGCCCACTCTGGGCTGACCCCAGCGTGACTCACTAGGACTTTCCTCGGCCCTGGACCACCGAGTTTCTTTCGCCTTCCCCACCACTCGAACCCATGCCCTCCAGGCTTAACAGGCGATGGGAAGCATGGTGAGTACCATCAGGCCAGCTAGCCTGATGGTACTCACCATGCTTCCCATTGCCTGTTAAGCCTGGAGGGCATGGGTTCGAGTGGTGGGGAAGGCAAAAGAAACTCGGTGGTCCAGGGCCGAGGAAAGTCCTAGTGAGTCACGCTGGGGTCAGCCCAGAGTGGGCATAGCCGATCAGCCCAGCCCAGGGGTGTAGATCTGGGTCGTGACAATAAAAAGGCGCAATTGTAACGCCCCACTTGAGGTACGTAGTTACTGTTCTTTCGTTTGCTCTTATTTGAGATGATATCGTGGTAATATTGTTTGATTGACATTAGTATGAGTGTTGTGTTGATTAATTGCCTTGTAATTGGTTAAAAATAGAAGTAGAAAGGTGTGTCAAGCTTCGCCGGGGCGAAGAAGAATCTTCGCCGCGGCGAAGAGATGGGGAAACCAAGGGAAACTTCCTGGACAGTTTCGCCGCGGCGACAGATGTTTCCTCGCCGCGGCGACGGTCCGACCAAAATGTTTACCAAGTTTTAGATATTTTCTTCATTAAGGGCAATTTGACCATTCTACCCCTAATTAGCAGGAAAAGTGGGGAGTAAATTGTAAGGAAATTTCAAGGAGAATATGTTAGTATGGGGGTGTGTTAGTAAGGAATCAAAGGATATGGATGGAATTTCCATAAAAGAGCAAGGGCAAAATGGGAAGAATAAGTATTAAGAGTTATTAAAAAGGGTTTAGCCTTTGAAAGTTCTTCATTTTTCCAGTTCCACCGCCTCCTTCATTCCTCTAAACTCTCTCAAATTTCCTTCAATCTTTCAAGGATTTCCAAGAGCCTTTTTGAGAAACTTTTAGTAGGGTTTTAATCTAAAGCTTCCTAAGGTAAGGATTTGTGCTTTAGATGAGAGTTTTCCTATGTTTTGATTAGAATCTCATGTTGTGATTGTTGGTTAAATTGTAGAGGAAAAGCAAGCTTCCAAAGGAAAGGAGAAGTGTTAAAGAAGCTAATTTCTCATAAGGTAAGTAAACTCAACCTAAGTTGAGATCTAAGAATTCTTTTGAGTAGATTGAAATACATATGTGTATTCTTTTAATTGTTGAATGAGAGTAGTAATTATGTTTGAGTTATGAGTTATGAGAAGTGTGGTATTTGCTTGATGTTGGGTTGAGTTTGATAGAAGTTGGAGGAAGTTTTGAGCAAGCTTATGGAAGTGTTTTTATTGTGACAGGGAATTTAGATTGTTGTGAGGGAGTTTTCTCCCATTTGGTTGATTAAAGAAAACAGAAAAGTTAGAGTTAGAGTAGAGTTATTTATGCACATGAGTTGCTTGATGAAATGCTCAAGAGATTCATAAGTAAGGGTAGAAAGCCTTAATTGTTGCTACATGTCATAGTTACCTTTCATAAATGCATTAATGAGTATGAATCATTGATGTGCATTAATTATGCTTTACTTATGCATTAGAAAAGAGAGTAGAGACATAGTAGAGACTTGTGAGTTTAGACTACTCTAAGAGTAGAAAGAAAAAGAGAATGAGCACTATAGAGTAAAGCTAGAGTAGTGCTTAATAAGAGAATAGAGTAGGTTGTGCGATGGGGAACCTGTGAGTACGGGTAGAGTATTCCCGCATGTACGCCGCATCAATAAAGCGGCCAGAATATCAGAAAGAGAAGTGGTGTAGCCCGTAGTGTACATGCGGATGAGGGCTATACCCGAGTTTACCCGAGAGATTCTATGCACTCACATGGCCAAAGGTTCCGAATCCATGCATAACCAAGTCCGATCGGCTAGAATGAGTAGAAGTCACCGGGAGTGGGAGCGAGTCCCAGCCGTGCCTCCGGTCAGATGGGGCCGTGACTTACTAGAAAGAAAGTTAGTATAAAGGAGTTATGAGAAAGAGAAATTAGATAGTTATATTAAAGAAAGAGTTACGGAGATATTTGAGTTCAGGGGTTTACTTACTGAGCCTTGTTTGTGCTCATCCAGTTGTTCCCTATGTTTTTGCAGGTTCTAGATGAGGACACAGTCGGATGGACATCGGCACACGAAGAGAAATGGCTACACTGTCCACCCTTTTTGATAGTTTTGCATATGTCACAAACCTTGTATAAATTTCTATAAAGAATGCATATGTTTAATGAAAGAAAAATTTTGGGCCCAACTTTTTATATTATGGTTATGTGTATTTTCATTGTGCATGTTTTTATAAGAATTGAGTCGTTACATTTTTGGTATCAGAGCAAAGATTTGGGGATTTGACAGTGTACCATTCTCATCGCTACGATGTCCAATAGCCGACTGTGTAAGTTAAGTTATTTCCTTATGTCGAGTGTTCTCTTAAATTGACCCAATATGGTCGTTTTGTAGATGAGGCGTAGTAACCGTAATAAGGGTAAGAGGGTGATGAATGAGGGAGAATCCTCTAACCCCCCAGAACCAAATCCCCCTACTCTTGATGTGACATTGATTCGGAATATTGTTCAAGAGGTGTTAGCAGAGAGTCAGGGGAGAGTTGTACCAGAAAGAACTGAGACCCCTGGACGAGGACGGCCCGCAAGACAAGAACATGAAGGGCCGGTACCTCCAGTAGTACCGAATCGAGTTGATCCGGTTCAGGGGCTCGCAAGCCAACACCAGCCGTCAGAGTTTAAGGGCACAAGGGATCCGCTGGAAGCAGAAGAGTGGTTTAAGTCCGTAGAGCGGATAGTGGCCTTATTTCCTATGAACGACAGAGAGAGAATCAGATATGCTAGTTTCCTGTTTCGGGGAGATGCCCGAATTTGGTGGGAACTAATGGAAGAGACTCACGACTCGGTTTTAATGACTTGGGCAGAATTCAAAAGACTATTTGAAGCCGAGTATCGAACGGAAGACCGAGTTCATGAGAAAGTCCAAGAGTTCATCAATTT
Organism: Pistacia vera; assembly: GCF_008641045.1. Taxonomy (NCBI): domain Eukaryota; kingdom Viridiplantae; phylum Streptophyta; class Magnoliopsida; order Sapindales; family Anacardiaceae; genus Pistacia; species Pistacia vera. Next base: position 56,939 of record NW_022195148.1, on the reverse strand, counting down.
GAGACAGGGGACTAGTACGGTGAAGGAGTATTCGGTAAGATTCAATTCCCTCGCCCGATTTGCACCCGGGATAGTGTACACTCCAATGTTGAGGAGGGACAAGTTTGTACAAGGGTTAAAATCCGATATTGCCCGAGATGTGATGACAGGAGCTGAGCCTCCTCATACCTATAGTGAGGCTTTAACGAGGGCGTTAAGGGCGGAGATTTATGTGAATAAGCACATTGCCGAAGAGTCATCTTTGCAGGTACTCAGTGAACCATCCCCTGCCTTGCAGAGGGAGAGGCTGGATGCGTCAAGGAATAGAGAAGTGAGGGTCAAGAAGAAGTTCCAACCCAAGAATAACAGGAGGGATTGGCAGAACAAGCGGCCCAGAACCGAAGGGTTGCCCCTTTGTGCTAAATGTGGAAGGAACCATTCGGGGGAATGTTTAAGGGATAGAAATGTGTGTTACAGGTGCCGTCAGCCAGGGCATCTGAAGAAGGATTGTAAAGCTCCGTTTCCGCCCGCAGCTCAGGGTCCGAGAGGTACTAATGCCAGAGTTTTTACGGTGGCTCAGGGTGAAGCTGAGGCCAGTCCATCAGCCGTAACTGGTCAGTTGCTATTCCATGCTGTTTCTTTGTATGCTTTAATTGATTCTGGGGCTACCCATTCTTTTATATCGCATGGGATGATCGGGAGATTAGGTTTGAAACCTAGCAGAGTGAGTCAACCTATTAAGATTGAGTTACCTGATGGGGTGAGTGTGTTGACTCAGGAGATGTTGTTAGGAGAATCCATAGTGATCCATGGTCGAGAGCTAGCAGTCGATTTAATAGTCTTTGATATGCCCGACTTTGATGTGATTTTGGGCATGGATTTCCTAGGGAGGTATGGAGTAGAGATCGATTGTCGAAAGAAGAAAGCGAGATTTAATCTCGATAATGGGGATAAATTTAGCTTTGGAGAGGGCCATCGGTTGAGTATGTTAATTAGTAGTGTGAAGGCTAGAAAGATGTTAAGAAAGGGGTGTTCTGGATATATTGCGCATGTAGTGCAAAGTGGTGATGTTCCACAGCCAGAGATTCAGAAGGTGCCTATAGTTCGAGAGTTTTTGGATGTGTTTCCGGAAGATTTACCCGGTTTGCCACCAGAAAGAGAGGTCGAATTTAGTATCGAACTAGCACCAGGGACAGCACCAATATCTAAAGCCCCTTATCGAATGGCCCCAGCAGAGCTTCAGGAGTTGAAGAAGCAACTCCAAGAGCTTTTGGACAAGGGTTTTATCCGACCGAGTCATTCTCCCTGGGGAGCCCCAATTTTGTTTGTCAAAAAGAAGGACGGATCGCTACGGATGTGTATTGATTATAGAGAGTTGAATAAGGTGACTGTGAAGAATAAGTACCCGCTACCCCGAATAGATGATTTGTTTGATCAGTTGAAGGGGGCAGCAGTATTCTCTAAGATTGATCTGAGGTCAGGGTACCATCAGGTAAGAGTGGCTGGGCAAGATGTAGCTAAGACTGCTTTCCGTTCGAGGTATGGGCATTATGAGTTTGTAGTGATGCCGTTTGGTTTGACCAATGCCCCAGCAGTTTTTATGGACTTGATGAACCGGGTATTCCATGATTGTTTAGATCAGTTCATAGTGGTTTTCATAGACGATATCCTGGTTTATTCTAAGTCAAGAGAAGAGCATGAGGGACATTTGAGAATTGTACTGCAACGGTTGAGAGAAAAGCAGTTGTATGCTAAGTTTTCGAAATGTGAGTTTTGGCTCGATCGAGTAATATTCTTGGGCCATACTGTATCGAAGGAAGGGATCTCTGTAGACCCGAGTAAAGTGCAAGCAATCCTCGAGTGGCAGAGGCCGAGGACAGTAAAGGAGGTCAGGAGTTTCTTAGGCTTGGCAGGTTACTACAGACGATTCGTGGAAGGGTTTGCTCAGTTAGCCAAACCATTGACAACTCTTACCAAACAAAAGACTCCTTTTATATGGTCAGAAGCTTGTGAGGAATGTTTCCAAGAATTGCAGAAGAGGTTAACAACGGCCCCAGTGTTAGTGTTGCCGCAGGAGGGTGTAGATTATGACATTTATACAGATGCCTCTTTGCAAGGACTTGGTTCAGTGTTAATGCAATTAGGTAGGGTGATAGCATATGCCTCTCGGCAATTGAAAGATCATGAAATGAGATACCCTACGCATGATTTAGAGTTGGCAGCAGTGGTCTTTGCCTTAAAGATTTGGAGGCATTACCTCTATGGTGCAAAGAGCAACATCTATACTGATCATAAGAGTTTGAAGTATTTCTTTACTCAGAAGGAGTTGAATATGAGGCAGAGAAGATGGTTAGAACTGGTTAAAGATTATGAGTGCGAGATCAAATATCAACCGGGGAAAGCCAATGTAGTAGCCGATGCCCTGAGTAGAAAAGCCTATTTGTCCCGACTCACTAAGCAAAGAGAATTGATAGAAGAGTTGTGTAGAGAGCAAATTGAAGTGATTCCGGGAGGGATTGCAAGGTTAGAGATTCAGACTACTTTACTGGGGGAAGTGAAAGAAAAGCAAGTGGCCGATGAGTGGTGCCAGAAAATAGTTCAACGAGTACTTGAAGGTAAGACATCAGAGTTCTGTGTGAGAGATGGTGTTCTTTATTTTGGGAATCGGTTGTGTATTCCTCTGAGCGGTGAGTTGAGGCAGAAAATTCTTTTGGAGGCTCATGACACGCCATACACTGCTCATCCTGGAGCAACTAAGATGTATCAGGACGTAAAGAAAAGCTATTGGTGGACAGGTATGAAGAAAGACATTGCAGAGTTCGTAGCTAAATGTCTAACTTGTCAACAGGTGAAAGCAGAACATCAACGGCCGTCAGGGTTGCTTCAACCATTGAGTGTTCCAGAGTGGAAATGGGAGAGTATTTCAATGGATTTCATCACCGGTCTCCCTAGAGTCCAGAGAGGGTATAATGCTTTATGGGTGATTGTGGATAGGTTAACCAAATCAGCCCATTTTCTTCCAGTAAAGGAAAGCACTACTACGGATCAGCTGGCTCAGATCTACATTAAGGAAATAGTCAGGTTACATGGTGTGCCCAAGACAATAGTGTCCGATAGAGATTCCAGATTTGTCTCAGCCTTCTGGATGAGTTTACAGAGGAACTTGGGTACTAGATTGGCATTCAGCACTGCCTATCATCCTCAGACGGATGGCCAAACCGAGAGGACAAATCAGGTGCTTGAGGATATGTTGAGAGCCTGCTGTATGGATTATAGAGCTTCTTGGCATGAAATGTTACCCCTGGTGGAGTTTGCCTACAACAATAGTTATCAGTCTACGATTAAGATGGCGCCTTACGAGGCTTTGTATGGCAGACGATGTAGGTCTCCGCTACATTGGGATGAGGTAGGTGAAAAGGATGAGCTAAGTGCAGCTCTTGGGCCAGAGGTGACTCAGAAATTGATAGAAGATGTGAGACTGATCAGAAACAGGATGAAGCAAGCCCAAGATCGACAAAAGAGCTATGCCGACTTGAAGAGAAAAGAAGTCGAATTTCAAGTGGGTGATAAAGTGTTTTTGAAAGTTTCCCCCTTCAAGCGAGTAATGCGCTTCGGAAGCAAAGGGAAGTTAGCACCGCGATACGTAGGTCCATTTGAAGTCTTGCAACGGGTAGGAAAGGTGGCCTACAGATTGGCACTACCGCCTAGTATGGATAGGGTGCATGATGTCTTTCATGTCTCGATGCTACGGAAATATGTAAGTGATCCCCTCCATATCTTGAGTGTAGAGGACGTTGAAGTGACAGAGAACCTAGTATATGAAGAACGTCCAGTTCAGATTTTAGATCGAAGGGTTAAAGAGCTCCGGAACAAGAGTGTTCCGTTAGTGAAGATCCTTTGGAGGAATCACAAAGTGGAAGAGGCCACTTGGGAAGTAGAACGGGACATGCAGAATCGCTTTCCGGAGTTATTTGTATGAATTTCGGGGACGAAATTCTATTAAGGGGGGAAGAATTGTAACGCCCCACTTGAGGTACGTAGTTATTGTTCTTTCGTTTGCTCTTATTTGAGATGGTATCGTGGTAATATTGTTTGATTGACATTAGTACGAGTGTTGTGTTGACTAATTGCCTTGAAATTGGTTAAAAATAGAAGAAGTGTAGTGTGTCAAGCTTCGCCGGGGCGAAGAAGAATCTTCGCCGCGGCGAAGATATGTTGAAACCAAGGGAAACTTTCTGGACAGTTTCGCCGCGGCGACAGAAGTTTCCTCGCCGCGGCGACGGTCCGACCAAAATGTTTACTAAGTTTAGATATTCTCTTCACTAAGGGCAATTTGACCATTCTACCCCTAATTAGCAGGAAAAGTGGGGAGTAAATTGTAAGGAAATTTCAAGGAGAATATGTTAGTATGGGGGTGTGTTAGTAAGGAATCAAAGGATATGGATGGAATTTCCATAAAAGAGCAAGGGCAAAATGGGAAGAATGAGTATTAAGAGATATTAAAAAGGGTTTAGCCTTTGAAAGTTCTTCATTTCCCATTTCCACCGCCTCCTTCATTCTTCTAAACTCTCTCAAATTTCCTTCAATCTTTCAAGGATTTCCAAGAGCCTTTTTGAGAAACTTTTAGTAGGGTTTTAACCTAAAGCTTCCTAAGGTAAGGATTTGTGCTTTAGATGAGAGTTTTCTTATGTTTTGATTAGAATCTCATGTTGTGATTGTTGGTTAAGTTGTAGAGGAAAAGCAAGCTTCCAAAGGAAAGGAGAAGTGTTAAAGAAGCTAATTTCTCATAAGGTAAGTAAACTCAACCTAAGTTGAGATTTAAGAACTCTTTTGAGTAGATTGATATACATATGTGTATTCTTTTAATTGTTGAGATTAGTAGTTATGATTGAGTTATGAGAAGTGTTTTAATTGCTTGATGTTGGGTTGAGTTTGATAGAAGTTGGAGGAAGTTTTGAGCAAGCTTATGGAAGTGTTTCTATTGTGACAGGGAATTTAGATTGTTGTGAGGGAGTTTTCTCCCATTTGGTTGATTAAAGAAAACAGAAAAGTTAGAGTTAGAGTAGAGTTATTTATGCACATGAGTTGCTTGATGAAATGCTCAAGAGAATCATAAGTAAGGGTAGAAAGCCTTAATTGTTGCTACATGTCATAGTTACTTTTCATAAATGCATTAATGAGTATGAGTCATTGATGTGCATTAATTATGCTTTACTTATGCATTAGAAAAGAGAGTAGAGAAAGAGTAGAGACTTTTGAGTTTAGACTACTCTAAGAGTAGAAAGAAAGAGAGAATGAGCACTATAGAGTAAAGCTAGAGTAGTGCTTAATAAGAGAATAGAGTAGGTTGTGCGATGGGGAACCTGTGAGTACGGGTAGAGTATTCCCGCATGTACGCCGCATCAATAAAGCGGCCAGAGTATCAGAAAGAGAAGTGGTGTAGCCCGTAGTGTACATGCGGATGAGGGCTATACCCGAGTTTACCCGAGAGATTCTATGCACTCACATGGCCAAAGGTTCCGAATCCATGCATAACCAAGTCCGATCGGCTAGAATGAGTAGAAGTCACCGGGAGTGGGAGCGAGTCCCAGCCGTGCCTCCGGTCAGATGGGGCCGTGACTTACTAGAAAGAAAGTTAGTATAGAGGAGCTATGAGAAAGAGTAATTAGATAGTGAGTAAAGAAAGAGTTACGGAAATAATCGAGTTTAGGGGTTTACTTACTGAGCCTTGTTTGTGCTCATCCAGTTGTTCCCTATGTTTTTGCAGGTTCTAGATGAGGACACAGTCGGATGGACATCGGCACCCGAAGAGAAATGGCTACACTGTCCACCCTTTTTGATAGTTTTGCATATGTCACAAACCTTGTATAAATTTCTATAAAGAATGCATATGTTTAATGAAAGAAAAATTTTGGGCCCAACTTTTTATATTATGGTTATGTGTATTTTCACTGTGCATGTTTTTATAAGAATTGAGTCATTACATTAATTAAATATATTTATTTCATATTAATATTAATGTTTTATATTAATTTTAATATTCTTGTAACTTTGCTAAATTAATTTCAATGTAAATATTGAAAGTTGGCAACAACCTTTTCAGCGAATTTAATATCACAACAAAATTACCAAGATACCCTTTTCATCCAACAGACGAAATTATCCCTCATTTCGATTTGCTCTTCTTAATCTGCTTTTAATGTGTGTGACCCGAAGGCACTTTATTTTATTGACAGTGTCCCAATAAGTTATTAACCATCAACTAATTAGTGTTTCGTACACCAATCAAGATTGGCCTCTAGCAAGACATCATGATTACCCAGTAGATAAAGATTCAACGAAGTTGCTACTTTTTCTACAGTACAATTACTATGCAATTCAATCCTTCCATCATCATTTATCTCATCAAGGTTTGAAGTACAGAAATAGTGTCAATTTCAAATAATGTACCTTGATATACATATATTTGGTTGTTGAATCTACGACCACGTAAAATTTGATTTGGGCATCAACTCGATTTTACTGTGGCCATAAATTTGCATTTGTAGTTACTAACCAAATATCTCACCTAGATAATATCTCTTGTAACTAGGAGTGATGAATCCTTTGTGTTAGAGTAGGTGCACTAGAACCAACGTTTTAGCTCTTGTAAACTCATTTTAAATAAATGAATAAAAAGTCATCGCTTATTTATAAGCATATATAACTTTAGCATCTATTTACTGCACGTAAAGAAAATAGTATATGTCCCTAGAAAGGTTGAAACCAGTGACAAGGGAATTAAGTGTTATAAATGTTAATTGTGAGAACCCTATGAGCACAAATTGTGGTTCTTCTTAAACCGTCCCTAGTCATAGTATAAATCTAACCAAGGACACAGATTATACGAAGAGACTATCATCACGTTGAACGACCCTATTAAAAGGTAGTGACAAATCTCACATGTCAAGGTTGTGGCTATCAACCTGGGGAAACATATGGGTGCTTGCTTGTGCAAGTACACTAGACTGACACATCAGAGGATTCCACACGAGATGGTTCCACATATCCTCTTACGGATGGTGGTGCATGTGGTCCTTCGACTTGAGATCACTAGAGTACCATGTGTAAATATTGATGTGATTTGACACCAACCTAACATGGTCTTTCTTAGGGATTACCAGAATGGTGGTGATTAGCAACATCGAGAAGTATACTATGGCTATGGTGGATCAACAAAGGATTCATCACTCTTGGTCACAGGAGATCTTATATAAGTGAGATATTTGGTATAGAACTATGACCTCAAATTCGTTGCCACAGTGGAATCGAGTTGGTGCTCGAATCAAATTTTATAGTTGTCAAATTCAAGAACCAAATGCAGAACATGTCAAGGTAGCTTTTGAGGTAGACACTATTTCTATACCTCAAACCTTGATGAGATAAAAGATGATGAAATTGATTGAATTGCATAGTAACATACCATAGACATAGTAAGCCTAAATCACTAATTATTTACTTACTGAGGAATCATGATGCCTTGCTAGAGGTCAATCTTGATTAGTGTACAAAAACACTAATTGCTTGATACTTAATTGGTTATCACGACACTACCGGCAAAGTGAAGAGCCTTTGGGTCACACACATATAAGGTAGTTAAGTGAGAAATGGAAATGGGAGGACAATCTTGTCCTTGGGCCAAAAAGGGTATTTCAGTAATTTGGGAGTCTAGGGGCATTTTCGTCATTATGGGCGAAAAAGGCACTTTGGTAATTTTTCTAAGGGGTTGACAACATTATCCAAATTATTGGAAGAGTTTAGAAAAATTGGATTCATATTAATTTTAATTAATATGGAGATATAACTTAATTTAATTAAATATACATATTAAAACCCAAATATTATATATATATGTGTATGTGTGTGTGTGTGTGTGTGTGTGTGTGTGTCTGTGGATTAAATACATATATTTATTTAATTAGTTTATATATATTTATTTATGGAATTAAATAAATAGCTTTATTTATTCAATTTAGTATTTGATATTTAAATAGGATAATATCTCTAAGAGATATTATCCTTTCCTTTTAGGATTAGTGGAATCCTTCCAAAATAGGGATTCAAGGATTGAAATCCTTATTAAATTCCTAATTCGATTTACACTATAAAAGGAGGAGGGTTTTAGTTTAATCATGAGAATTCTTTTTGGGAAATATAGTTGAATAAAATCAAACTATTCTCTCTCTTTCTCTCTCTCTCTCTCTCTCTTTCTCATTCGCATCAAAAACCCTAGCCACCATTGAGAGTTTTCTCTCAATTTTCTGCCACCTTCACTTAAGCCTTCCGATTGATCTAGTATTAAATCTTGGGGTGATCCTGAGCCTGCCTTCATGTGGATACTGACAGACTTAATCCTACATTGGATTAATAGTGACTAGTTGGAGACATATCTAGCGGAGGAGTCGCCAATGGAGGTAAAATCACATAACCTTATAGTTTTATATGTTGATTATTCAGTTGAAATCATGATCTTGGGTAATGAAATCATGGCATGGCAAGAAATTTTTATTGTTATTATGTGCTTGCCATGACATGGTTCCTATAAGTGGTATCGAGCTTCGATCTAGCTAATAATTGCATGTATGTGATTGGGTGGTAGATTGGCATGTGTAGGTTTTATTTTTAATTTAAACATGTTTTTTTTTTTTTTTATTCAATTGTGTTGATAAGTTTTTGAAGGTTGGTTGGATTAGGGTTTTCAAAAACCCTAGGCATGGCGGTAGAATTTTGTGGGATGCGCATTGGCACATGTAGCCTCTGCTCCTTGGCTATGCGCTACCTCACACAACCACCCTTAACATGGTTATGTGTGGCTATGCACAACCACTCAAACAAGCGCACTCTGCCCTTCTTGCTGCGCGCTAGTGTTCGTGGTAGGCTCCTTCTTACTGCATGTTGGTACGCGTGGCAGCTCCTCCTACTAAGCATTGACGAGAGCAACTATGCTTGGTTCCACATTTCCATGCACCACCAGGCTGCCTCAAGGGCCCTTGGCTGTGCCTTAATGCTCGGCTGAGAGGGTGTGCACCTCAAAGCACACTACCCCTTAGCACTTGGTGCCTGTCACATGTGCAAGCGCGCGACGCCTTCTAAATGCCACACTTGCAAGCGTGTAGTGACAGTCCCTATTGTACGTGTGAATGTGCATCAATGCCATGCCTTGCCTCGATAAGACAAAGCTAGGCCCTAACGTGCCTAGCTGCCCAGGACTTATGGGTAACCCTGGCAAAATGGGTGAGTGGGTCAGTTGTGGGTGTGTGTCCCCTAAACAAGTCAAAAAAAGGGGTCCAAAAGATTTGACTCGTACCCTACCCTATTTGTGTTAGAGTAGATGCCCTAGAACCAATCAAATTATTGTAGAATTGACTCTTTGTAATAATGTTCATTGATCAATAAAAGGCATTTTATACTATATCGCATAAATCATCATTGTATGTATTGATATATGTCCTTAGAATGGTAGAACCGTGACGAGGGTATCAAGTGTTTGAAATCTTGATAGTGAGAACCCTATGAGCACATATGGTGGCCATTCTAGAAACGTCCGTAGCCCCAGTATTATTCTGAAGTAAGGGCATAAATAATACGGTAAGACTATCATAGTGTTGAACGACCTTGTTGAAAGGCAGTGATTGATCTCACTTGTCAAGGTTGTTTGGTGACAACCTAGTGCAACACATGGGTGCCTGCTGTAGGCAAGTTCATTGGACTAACCCACCAGAAGATTCCATATGGATGGTAACCCTAGTGTCTATGGAACAAATCCTCTAACGAATGGTGGTGCATGTAATCCTTAGACTTGAGATCGCCGGAGCGCCTTGTGCATCGATTGGTGTAGTTTGACACTAGCCTAATGCAGTTCTATTCAGAGCTATAAATACGGTGGTGATTGGCTGCATCAGGGAGTGTATTGATAATCATATTTTACACTATGATTTTGCATTGAATTTTGATAGGATTTAGGATACTTTTCATACAATTTGGGCCATAATTGCTACTTAATTCTATTAATTTGTCTTTGCAGGCCTAAATGATGATTTTTAGCATAAATGACAGTTTTGAGCGTAAATTGTGTAACTTGAGCTTGGAAACTCGGAATGACCTGAATTTAGAAGCTTTGGAAATCTAAGAAGAAGAGCTACAACTTTCATGTTTTGGGATTTTCCTAATTCTGATTGGACAAGGGTGAAAACGTGGCTTGAAGTTGTGAAAAGTACACTGGGAACTGAAGAAAAATGTCTTTGGACATGCTTCAGTATTTCTGCCATAGCTTGAGATGTAGACCTAGGATTTTGCTGTTTCTTGAACGACCAGAAATATAATTTAAAGGGATACAATTCATATGTTTAACACTTTTCCATATTCAGAATATATTATGCTCAAATTTTGCCCGAAAGTCTTCACCGCGGTGAGGAAAAATCTTCGCCGCGGCGAAACCTGCATCAGATGTAAAAATAAAACGACGCATTTTGGCTTGCTAGGGCTTCATCCTTAAGTGAGAGAGGTATAAATTAGAGTGAAAAGGAAGAGAAAAGGAGTCTTGGTTTGTCATTTGGGAGGCAACTCATGGAAGGAGAAGATTATTGAAGATTTGGGCTTCAAATTAGAGAAGATTTCTCCATCTTTTGCTTGTTTTTCAATGATGAATCTTGATTCAGTTTGTTTTTGTTATTTTATTTCGTTTTTGAGTATGAACTGAGTTGTTTATCTAGGTTTGATGTAACCTTGATACAATGATTCAAATTTATATGAATTGATTTACTTTGAGTTTTAATTTCATGATTGAGTGTTTATCTCTTTGCTTAATGACTTTTGGATGCTTGATCATCATTCAAATGTGTGTTGTTCACAATGAGACTGAGAAGTGATTTGTGATTGTGCCTCTTGGGATAAATACCATAGATTAGCAAACGCTAGAGATAGGTTTAGAATCTAGAGAGAATTCCATAAAGCTTAAAAGACTTTGAACTATTAATCTTCATTTGTTGGGTGCGGAGGAGCTTAATAAGGATAAGTAGGGAAATGTAGCCTGAGAAGGTATGTTTACAACTTAGGGAATTTGATTATCAATCAAGGAATTAGAACTTGGGTAATAGATTCTATGAATTGGGTTAGCTTATCTAGGTGAAATCAACACCCTAGCATTTTTTAGCATTGTTTAATTAGTTAAGTTGTTGGGTTTTGCTTTAATTTCATTATCATTCATTTATATTTTGTTAATTTGTATTTAGTTGTTAATTTTCCATCAATCCAATTTATTTTTTTTTCAATTAGGACTTAAACTAGAGAAATCGGTACTTAGTAACACTATCCTCGTGGGAATGATACTCTACTTGTCACTTTATTACTTTCTGTGACTAGTACACTTGCTACATTTGCATGTTTATGAAATCATGCATCATGTATCAAGACTATGGTGGACAGTCAGAGGATTCATCACTCCTGGGTACAGGAGAAGTTATCTCATGGTGCAATTTAGTAAACGACAATGACATTAAAACTATGGCCACAGTGGTATTGAGTTGTTGCTCTATTCAGTTTATAATACAGGTCATTGGTCCAGTAACCGAATACACAATATCGAGAGTAACCGGAGGTTGACACTATTTCTATGCCCCGGTCTCATCTAGATAGCGAATGATGAGAGGATCGAATTGTACGGTAACCATATTGTTGAGAGGTAGCTACTTTGCTGAATCCGAATCTATCGAGTGGCCATGATGCCTTGCTAAGGGCCAATTTTGGCCTAGGTTTAGTGAGACGATTAATTGGTGTTAATCGCAATACTATACACGGCTGGTATGATGAGGAACCTATGGGTCATACACATAGAAGATAATTTAAGAGCTAGGAAGATAGAAGGGCGTTTTAGTCTTTTTAGGCAAAAGGGTATTTTAGTAATTTTACAGTGCAATTAAATATGCTGAAGTCGTAGCCTTTATTTAATTTATTAGAAAAATTAAATAAATGAAATTATGTTTAAATATGTGTTCGCATATATTTAAATAAATTATGATTATTGTTAAATGTTAATATATAGATTAAATATATATTAATTGATTTTAATTGAGATAATGATGAATTAAAATAAATATCTAATGTTTGAAAACAAGGGGTGTTTGGGTTGGAGCCCAAGCCTATTCCATATGGGAATAGGGCAATTAGCATAACACTATAAAAGAAAAGTGTTAATTAAAAATTGAAAGCATTTTTCATTCATTCCTTTTTCATTAAAAAGGGAAAACCCACAACCCCTTGTAAACTCTCTCACGCCAGTTTTGGGTTTTGATTGAAAATCAAAATATTCTTAATTCTTCTTCTTTGTTTCTTAAGACTAAAGAGGATCTAGCAAATCACTCTTTAGTTCATTGTGATTATCTTCGTGTGGACTACGTCGGTTCAATCCTACAATTGGGTCAGTAGCAAAACACGTTTAGAGACAAAGTTGGAGGAGCGTCCAAACGTGCATATGATTTCTTAAACCTTGAACTGATTTTCTGCAAATTTAATATATATTGTAGAAACTGTAAATTTGTACCCGGATCTTGGTTCTAAGGAACAATTCATGTTGTTTATGTTTTTGGTTTCCGCTGCGTAATTGGGTCATTTACTAATAGTTGTATCAGAGCCATGGGTATCAAATTTTTATAGCTTATTGTATGATTTATAACATATATTTGGTTGATAACATGTTATTTTCGATAAATCTGCAAAATCTGCTTTTGGATGAATGATTCAAATGATAAAATGGTTTAATACTATGTTGATGGATGTTTTATTGGTTGGTTGATATCCTGGTTGAACATGTATGCGTTCGATTTGATTTGGATTCGTGTTGTTACACAAAAGCTGCTAAAAAAAAAAAAAAAAACGCGAACTGTGCATATTGGGGATTTCCAGGTTTCGCCGCGGCAAAGATTTATCTTCACCGCGGCCACGTAGATGCTGCCCCAATTTTGTGTTTTTTCACGGAGGGACCGAACTGCATTTTTTAATAACCTATAAAACCAATAATCATTCTACACATTTAAGAGGGTAATTAAGTATTAACCCACCTGATTAAAAAATTAATTGTTTTTGAAATATATGCTATGTACTTGTTTGTATATTGCATGGTGCCCGGTACATGAGCCTTAAACTTATGGTGAATGTTTTAAAATATTTTTGGGTATGTATGGTTGTATAATTTATTAAATAGGGCCTGCGTGTCCTGCCTTTCTCCTCTTCTCAATGTACATTGTCTCCTCATCTCATTCCCCTCGAATGTAAATTGAGGTTTCTAAATTTGTTGATGTAAAATTAGTTTAATATTAATTTTATTGTAAATTTAAAATGATATTTTTGTAATGTACTTGAAGACGGAGCAAAGGACGAGGCAACCATACTTGAAGACTCAAGATGTTTATTACAGGACCCCTGGGTGACCCACCGATTCCTATAGGCTCGAGGAAATCGATTTTAGTTGGGCCTTGTGTTAGTGAACGACCTAGTTACGCAGCGGAAAAACAAAAACATAAACTACATGGATCGTTCCTCAGAACCAAGATCCGGGTACAAAAATCAAAGTTTATACAAAATAATCAAATCTGTAAAAAAATCAGTTCAAGGTTTAAGAAACATACACATGTTTGGAGGCTCCTCCAACTTTGTCAATGAACATTTTTGCTACCGACCCAAGTGTAGGATCGAACCCACATAGTCTACATAAAGACAATCACAAAGAACTAAGGAGAGATTTTCTAGATCCTCCTTAGCTTTAAGATTAAAGAAGAAAATCAAATAGATTTGATTTTAGACTAAACCAAAACTGGCGTGGGAGAGTATTTGGGGCTGCTGTGTTTGTGCCTTTTGAAAGAAAAATGAACTAATGAATAATCTCTTGCATTTTACAAAGAAATATTTTCTTTTATAGTGTTATTTTAATGCCCTATTCCCAAACACCCCATGTTGCCAAACACTCCCAATTAGATATTTATTTTTATTTCATCATTATTTCAATTAAAATCAATTAATATATATTTAATCTATATATTAACATTTAACAATAATGATGATTTAATTAAACATATGCGAACACATATTTAAACGTAATTTCACTTATTTAATTTTTCTATAAATTAAATAAAGGCTACGACCTCAGCAAATTTAATTACACTATGAAATTACCAAAATACCCTTTCGCCTAAAAATATGAAAACGCGCTTCTTTCTTCCTGAGTCTTAAATTATCTTCTATGTGTGTGACCCATAGGCTCCGTATCATACCGGCAGTGTATAGTATCACGATTAACACCAATTAATCATCTCACTAATACACAAACCAAGATTGGCCCCTAGCAAGGCACCATGGCCACCCGATAGATTCGGATTCAACAAAGTAGCTACCTGTCAACGATATGGTTACCGTACAATTCGATCCTTTCATCATTAGTTATTTCGATGAGACGAAGGCATAGAAATAGTGTCAATCTTCGGCTACTCTCGATATTATGTATTCAGTTTCTAGACCAATGACCTGTATTATAATCTGGATAGAGCAACAACTCAATCCCACTGTGGCCACAGTTTTAGTGTCACTGCCATATACTGAATTGCGCCGTGAGATAACTTCTCCAATACCCAGGAGTGATGGATCCTTTGTCGATCCACCATAGTCTTGATACACTCCTTGATGCAGCCAATCACCACCGTATTGACAGCTCTAAATAGAAATGCGTTAGGCTAGTGTCAAACTGCACCAATCGGTGCACAAGGCACTCTGGTGATCTGGTAGCGTTCAAATGCACCAAATTAATTAACCTTACTAACCTAACTACTAAATTGTATATAAGGTGAGCAAGGGTCGATCCCACAGGGAATGATTCGATTAAATCCTATATTCTATGCCAATAGCCATAATGAAAACAACACAATAAAACCCTAAACAATGAACAGGACAACATAACAGAGTAATAAAAGGGGTTTGTAATCAGGGCAAACTAAAGTAAAACAAAGAAATCTCTAATGGAAGAAAAAATCAGGTTAAAAACAATCAATTCTCGGTTCAAGATCCACCTAAACATGCATTGGACACGAACTAACCGTAACACTATTCTATCTCGTTATTATGGAACTACTGACCCTAGGAAACAACAAGCTCTGTTACCCGAATTCTCCCTTAATCGTCACTACTGAAATAAGCTCTTCAAGTAGATCCTAACCCTCAAACAACCTAGAATAAGCTCTCTAAGTTTAATTCAATGGCAGCCTTAAGAATTAGGAAAATAGATCAATCTAAGCAACAATCACACAAGCTCGGATTATTTAACTTAGGTTATGTTATTCAAGATGATAGAATGAAACTTTCCATAATCATCTATCATCATGTGTTACCCTTGAATAGAAAAAGGACAATTATGGTCACAATTCCTAATTCTAACAGATAAAATTCCGATAAAAAATTCAGCAGGCCATTACTAATCACCCAAAACGAAAATTATAAACAATTAAAACAGAATAACATAACCAATTCCAATAAAAACAAATTAAGAACAATGTTACTGAAGTTAGGTTACACCAATGACATGAATTTAGGCTTCAAAATCCCCTTGAACTGAAGAAGAAAGATCAGCCTCACATCTTGATGTCGAAAGTAAAAGAAAACCAAAAAAAAACAAAAAACTACTGCTGTTCTCTTCTCCCCCCTTTTTAACCTAACAACTCATCAATAAATAACATGTGTTTTCCTTATTCTACCCCAAGAATCATGGAATTTCTTTCCTAGACATTTCTTAGAAGATAGACTTCCAGATTTCTCAAAATCTTATCAGATATGGAAAACAGAATTCGTCTCCAGATTGCACCAGGATTCCGCAATGTAATGATCTTTTCTGGGCTCGGTCACTTCATAAAATTGTAGTCCAGGATGTGTAGATGAATCTGGGCTTTTTAATCACCTGCTTTCGTATCTGACACTCCAATTAGGCCCATTCGAAGATTCAATACTCAGCCAGAAATCCTTTCGCGACAAGGATTTCAGGTCCGGTTTTGCAACAACTAATGAAGACCCAAACAAACTCGGATTCTCACCCTAATAACCTCCTGGAAATTTTGATTCGTAAAATTTACATTTCTAAAGAACACTTTTGCAATCAGAAATCTGACCTCCATGAAAAACCTGGAAAACACAGCACTGGTCAGAATAACAAAAATCTGGAATTTCCTAATCTTTTATCACTTATTTCCTAAAGTCTATCCAACCATGCAAACTCACAAAATGAACTCTAATCAACTCAAAAAGGCATAAAACATAACAAAAAACATAATATGCATGGATAAAAATAAGTAAATTACACTCTTATCATGATCTCAATCTAAGGATCCATGCACCACCATTCGTTAGAAGATTTGTTCCATAGACATGGGGTTACCATCCATATGGAATCCTGGTGGGTCAGTCCAGTGAACTTCTGCTGTATTCGCCTACAGCTGCACCCATTGTTGCACCAGGTTGTCACCAAACAACCTTGACAATGAGATAAGTCACTGCCTTTCAATAGGGTCGTTCTACACTATGATAGCTTTACCGTATATTATTATATCCTTACTTCAAATAATACTGGGGCTACGGACATTTCTAGAAGACCACCATATGTGCTCATAGGGTTCTCACTATCAAGATTTGAAACACTTGATACCCTCGTCACGGTTCTACCATTCTAAGACATATTCAATACATATTGTAATAATATGATTTACGCGATATAGAATAAAATGCCTTTTATTGATTGATGAACATTATTACAAAGAGTCAATTCTACAATAATTGATTGGCTTTAGGGCATCTACTCTAACAATCTCCCACTTGCACTATAGCCAACATTCATGTATTTAATACCAAATGATCTCAAGTGCCTTTCATGCTTTACTGCGACAAAGGCTTTGTTAGTGGATCTGTGAGATTGTCGTCAGTATGCATTTACTAACTGCACGTCTTTCCTCTCAATTCATCTCTGATAGATGAATTCAGTATACTGTGCTGGACTTTGATAAGCCCGTGGTTCCCTGGCTTGAGCATTGCTCTATGTTGTCACAATAGATGTCTATAGTCAACAATCGTGGAACCACACCAAGTTCAGTAACGAACTTCTTAATCCAGACTGCCTCCTTGCCGCATGACAATGCAATATACTCAGCCTCCATTGCGGAATCCACTACATGTTTTTTGCTTAGAGCTCTTCCAGCTCACTACACGCCATAAGACAAAATACAAACCCTAATTGCGATTGATATCTCTTTTTTCTGTTGGAACTAGCATCACTGTATCCTCTTAAGTGAGCTCATCTTCCCCTCCATAAACCAAGAACATATCTTTAGTCCTCTCTCAGTACTTAAGAATGTTTCTGACACGCCATCCAGTGACGCTCACCTGGATCCGATTGATATCTACTATAGTGCTCAACACTGAGACGTTAATTCGAGTACATAACATGGCTTAGATGATCCAATTGCTGATGCATATGGGATCCTTTCATCCTATCTCTCTCATCTTGTGTTTTAGGCACACATTCCTAGAGAGATAAACACCATGTGACATCGAAGAAATCCTTTCTTGGTTCTCCTACTGAATTTTTCAGTACTTTGTCAATATATGCATCTCACTTAGGCAAGCACCCTAGCGATCTATCACGATAGATCTTTATTCCAAGGATGTAGGCTGCTTCCCCTAAGTCCTTCATGGAGAACACTTGGATAACCAATTCTTTATCGACTGGTTCGTATATCATCCCGATCAGAAGTATGTCATCAGCATACAACTCTAGGAATACGACTCACCTCCCACTCATTCTTGTAAACACAGAACTCTATTCGTTCTTGATAAAACTAATTCTTTTACGGCTTATCAAAACGAATGTTCCAGCTCCTTGAAGCTTGCTTAGTCCATATGGATCTCTACACTTGCATACCTATTAGCTTGACTATCAAGAACGAAACCATCAGTTTTGTGTCATATACACCTCCTTTAAGATTTCCTTCAGGAAAGCAGTTTTGAATCCATTTGCCAATCTCATATTCATATATGCAGCAATGTAAGCTAATCTAGATGGATTTAATCATGGCAACCACGAAAAGGTTTCTTCATATCAATGCATGAATTTTTGAAACCTTTGGCACAGCCAGTCTTTATAAGTATGCACGTTGCCATCCATGTCAGTCTTCTTCTTGAAGACCATTTACCACCTATGGGTTTTACCCCTTCAGGTGGTTCCCAGAACCCACTTGGTTCTGTACTAGAGTCCATCTCAGTTTCATGGCTTCAAGCCATTTAAGGAATCTGGATCTGATATAGCATCCTCATAGGTTTTGGTTCATCGTCTTGTAACTAGTACGTCACCATGTTGAGTCACAAAGATACCGTTCTCTAGGCTCATGGCGTACTCTCCCAGATTAGTAGCTCCTTGCTACCTGAGGTGGTTCACTTTGATCCACAAGTTTGGAGTAACCTCCTCATGATGTTCAACCACTTCTGTGGCACATCATCATGTCCTTCTCTAGTATATCTTGTGTTCTAGAACTTCATCGAGTTTCTACTTTTCTCCCACTATACTTCTTAGAAAATATTCCTTTTTAGGAAGACCCCAGATCGAGCAACAAAAATTTTGCGCTCTTCTGGGTGGTAGAAATGTATCCTTTGGTCTCCTTTGGATACCCCACAAATATACATTTACAATTTTGGGACCCCTTGTTCGAAGTCAATTTCTTACTAAGCTTCGCAACCCCAAATCCTTAGATAAGACAAGTTAGCTTTCGCCCACTCCTAGCTCATATGGAGTCTTATCACAGACTTGAGGCACACGGTTAAAAACGTGAGTCGCAGTTCTAGGGCATAACCCCAAAAATGCAGGTAAATCACTAAAACTCTCATGGACCTAACCATGTCAGTAGTCTTGTTCTCCCTTTCTAACACTCTTGTTTGGGGTGTATAAGGAGGGGTGAGTTGTGATACTATCACATTCCTTCAGGTACCTGAAAACCCTAAGCTTAAGTATTCACCTCCTTCGCAAGAGCTTTAATACTTTTGCCCAAAATATTCTTACTTCATTCCTAAATTCCTTGAATTTACAAGCCTCAGATTTATGTCTCATAAGGTAGACTAACCATATCTACTGAAACATCATAAATGTGATAAGTATGAATATCCACCTCTGGCCTCAACTGTTAGTGGACCACATACACACTATAGGTGATGCCCTGCAGTAGCCTTTCACCTTGTCTGTGAAAGGAGATTTGGTCATCTTGCCTAACAGGCATGACTGCTACCTAAATGACTGAAAGTCAAAAGGGTCCAAAACTCCATCCCTTTGAAGTTTTGAATACGAGTCTTTAACATGAACAATCTACAGTGCCAGAGATATGTTTGTTTTGATCACTATGTTTGCTTTCTTGGTTTCAATATTGGAGATACTTTTATTGTTTAAATCAAGACATATAACCATTATATAACCTTGCAATTCCAAATAGAATACCATTCAAACTAAAGGACACATCTATTAGTATCTCAAATGGCACCCTAATTATCCAAAGCGGATACTAAATAAATTTCTAGAAATAGAAGGTACGTGATAACAGTTATGTAGTTCCAATAATAAGCCTGTAGGCAAAGATAAACAATAAGTCCCTACAGCCACATGAGCTCCATTTCCAACTTGTAGGTCTCTCTCTTGGCGAGCACTCTACTCTGCCTTAGTCCCTGCACATTAGTACAAATGTGAGTACACTCCTGTGTCCATCACCCAAGATGTAGGGGAGAGAAGTTAATCTCAATCATAAAAATACCTAAGTCGTTGCCTCTAACTTCTTCTTGCTTGCGAGGAAAGCCTTGTAGTGTTTCCTCCAGTGGTCAAGCTTGCCACAAAAGAAGCAGACTGCTTGCCCTTCCCTATGCCCCCTCAGGCCCAAGAGCTACTTGTCCTTGGGCTTAGGCTTAGGTTTTAGCCTTGGCCTTACCCTTGTTGTACCCTTTGCATTACTGGCAACAACCATTAAAACAGGCTTGACTTTTCAAGTCCCCGCTCTGTAGTCCTTAGCATGTTCAAACGTTCTGACAGGGTTTTCTCAATCGTGTTCATATTGAAATTCATTACGAACCGAGCATAAGAGTTGGCAAGGATTGCAAAATTAAATCCATTTTTAATTCTGCATCTAAGCCGCATCCCAAAGTCTCAAGCCTCTCTATGTGCTCGATCATCTTTAGAACATGAGGACTAACTTGGGCTCCCTCAGTCAGACAACTCCAAACAGTGCTTTCAACACCTTGTACCTCTTATGTCGAGCATTTGTTTCGTAAAGCTCCTTGAGGTGTAGAATAATGGAAGAAGCATCCATATTCTCATGCTGCTTTTGCAGCATAGGTGTCATCAATGTGAAGATTAGGCATTGAACGCGATCAGCATCATCAAGGAACTTTTGATAAGTATCCTTTACTTCCTGAGTGGCATCAGGTCAGGCTTAGCCATGTATGGCTTTTCAAGGATATACAATTTCTTTTCTGACTTGAGTATAATCCGAAGATTATGATACCAATCTGAGAAATTGGATCCATCACCTGTTTTCTTTCTTGATTATCGGTCCACAGGGTTCATAATGCTCATTGTTGTGAATCTACAAGTGCAGAATAAATAGCCGTTATTACAATGTTTATTATTATTTGTTTAATAGGGCCTTTTATTAAACAATCGCTCCCACTATTTTCCTCAAGTCAATAGCCCTCCCTATTAACTCGGGAAAGCCCGTTGGCTTTCCTAGTGGACTAGATCCCATCCGGCCCATATCAAACCTTCACTTTGGTGAACAAGTCAAAATGGGTTGATTAGGTAGGCCAACAAACTTAATCCACACCAGTTGATAGCTCTTACTATCAACCTCAAATTTGACGAAGCCAATAAGCCAATCACATAATCCAATGGCCCCAACCACCGTCCTCAAGTGTGATTCTCAGTATCAGTAGAGTGGACACTACATGCCACCACGTACACACAATATGTGTACTTCTCTACTATGCCTATGTCGTGTTTATCAACCTTCGCTTTGGCGAACAAGCAAAATCGTCATTTTAAGTCGACCCATCACCATTAAGGAAAACTCCAATTAATTTTAACCTCCCACTGGTAGAACTATACCCTTTGCTTTGGCGAAAAAGGTTCCAACGAATAGTGGTTTGATTAAAACCATGGTGATGGAAGGCATACGTGACTTAATATACTTTAATTGAGGGGTTATTATTTAATGTCTCACCAGATTATTATCTTTCTTAGAATGACATTGTTTGGCATGTTATTGAACATTCAACCTTAGCATGCATTCTAAACAAGATATTAAAACGTGTTGGTACATGGCTCAACTAAAACCGATTTCCTCGAGTCTAGAGGAATCGGTAGGTCACCTAGGGGTCCTGTAATAAAATCTTGAGTCTTTAAGTATGATTGCCTCTTCCTTGATCCGTCTTCAAGTATATTACAAAAACATCATTCTAAATTTACAGTGAGAATAATTATACAAAATTTTTTACATCAATAAATTTAGAAACCTCGATTTACATTCAAGGGGAATAGATGAGAAAAGAATATACACCGAGAAGAGGAGGAAGGCAAGACACGCAGGCCCTATTTAATAAATTACAACCAGACATACCCAAAAAGTTTTAGAACATTCACCATAGGTCTAAGGCTCATGTACCGGGCACCATGAAATATACAAACAAGTACATGACATACAATTCAAAAACAATCAATTTTCGAATTAGGTGGGTGAATTATAATTACCCTCTGACAATCTACAAATCTACATTTGGTCCAAAAGTTTTGAAACTTTTCACTTTGGCCGTGCGCACTCGAAAGTGCACTCGTTGTGGTGATGGATTAGATCGCTGCAGCATGATGCGTGTTTACTACAACATGCATAAATAGCAAGTGTACTAGTCACACAAGTAATAAAGTGATGAGTGAGTATTGTTCCCATGAGGATTGGTTGCTAAGCACTAAGTTTTTCTACTGTTTTCAAGTTGGAGCAATCGAGTTGTTTGGATTGAAGGGAAAAAATTAAACTTAAAACTAAAAAAAAAAATTCTAAATATTCAAAACTAAATTCTGAAAGCAAGATCAAAAACAAGGTAATATCAGTTTAAAATAATGGGTAGGGTTTTGATTTCATTAGAACTCTATGGATTAACCCTACAGATTATGCTATGTCCATATTCACATGTATTGATTGTAAATCGAATTCTCTAAATTGTAAACATACCTTCTCAGGCTATGTTTTCCTACTCTTCCCTACTAAACTTCCGCACCCAACAAATTGAAGATTAATAGTTCTAAGCTCACTAAGCACCTAGAATCCTAGATTGATTTCATTGATTCTTAAATCTATCTCTAGTATTTAATACTACAATGGTGATTACCCAAGAAGCTTAACATGAATTATTTCTCAATCTTATCATGTTCATCAATTAATAACATTAAAAACATAATAACCCCACAATCATTGCAATAGCATATGAAAATAATAAAAATTAATTGCTTAATCCATGAGAATCTGAACTACATCAAAACCCTAACCCAAAATGGGTTAGTTCATAGCTAAATCAACAACACAAACAAAAGAAACGAAAAACCCAATGTTCAACATAATGAAAATAAGAGAAAGGACCAGAGATCTCCCCAAATGACGAATCCACTAGTTTTAATATCAAATATTCAACCTTTTCAATCAAAGTTCGCCCAAGTTTAACCTAAGAAAATAAAAATAGCTCCTCTCTACTAAAAATGAATGACCTCCAACAAAAATGCCTAAGTTTTGCTTTTATACCTCACCCAACAACCTAGGAAAATGCCTAAAAATGAAACTGTGTGTTTTGGAATTCGAAAACTTCGTCGCGGTGAAGAAGGAAATTTGTTAAGGAAATTTTATCAAACAAAATGAACTAAGAAGTATCTGAAATCCAACTAAGAAGTCTAATAAAAACAGTATAATCCACGGATTATCAAATACCCCCAAACTAAAGACATGCTCGTCCCCGAGTATAAGGTACAAAACTCACAGAAAGAAAAGCAACAAACAAACAAAAACACTAAGTATAACACAACAAAACTAAAAAAATGAATAAAAAAAAATCAGACTCAAACTCAACAAGAATTGCCTAGAAATTTCACAAGTCTCAAAGGTTGTTGAAAAATTATTATCAAAAAATGTTCAACACTCCAAGAAGTTATAAGCTACATCGACTGTCTTCCTCTATCGATCCACCAAGTAGGCGATCCCCATTTCAATCCACATTCCAACTTCCCGGATTATTTTATGCAGAAATGAAAAGTTTATCAAATGGTGGCAGACTCCATAAGCCTAAATATCCGAACTACTCTCCACTAATGTAGACTAGACATTGCTAAGAATCAACAGTTCTTTACAAGTTTGTAACGTTAGGCTCGGGTAGTGGTTCCAAGAAAAGAGGTAGGATAACAAAGTAAAGAACTCGGTTTTCCTCATGCAAACACTAAAGTCACATCAATCTCCACTTCTCTCAACCACCAATCAAAGTGTCACCATTTTACAACCCTCAAACTTAATATTTCTTATTTCAGATTTGGAATTGAACCAAGAAAAATTTGTTTTTTTGTTTTTTTTTTTTTTTTTTTTTTTTTTTTTTTTGAAAATATAAAATTCATTCGAATTAACTACCTCTCTTATTTTTATTGCCCTTCTCACAACCCCCAAACTGTTCTTTTAGTGATTCGCACAACTTTTCACTTTCTTTGTGTTTGCATTAGGCCCAAAATTCTCCTAAGGGTACGATAAAGTGTTTATGGTAATTGGATAGGACAATTTTAGGTTTGCAAAGAAACTAAAGCAATGATAACCTCACAAGGCTCAAATGGTGACTAGAGACAAATTCATTCATGGGTCGGTTGGAAAGGCTCAAACGTTCCGAAAAATGCCTAAATCATTTCCTCAACAATGTCTATTCCTAAGATTTCGCCTTAAGCACTTCTCTGCTAGGTTCTAGAATCCACCAACATTATCAAACTTTACCTATCCACATAAAAAGAATCTAAGCATGCCGAAATAAATGAAAATGGTGGTTGAACCACTGAACAAACCTCTATCAAAATTCAATCAATAAACATAAACTTGAAGCAATGCTTAACATTTTTCAACAATAAAATCCCAACAATCCTAGTCTCATCATGGACTTATGCAATTCATCATTGGCAACCACAACAAAAACACAAATGTAACTAAAACAAAAATAAAAAATTTTTCAAATTTTTCCTACCCCCAAACTAAAGATGACATTGTCCCCAATGTCATATTATACACAAATTAGGAATAGAAAAAGGTGTGAGATAGTTCCTTGATTAATCCATGAAGTTGAAGTTCCACTCAACAGTGTGCACACCCGGTCCTTAGCTTTTTCATCACCCAAATTCTGTAAAAACAATTGAAAACTGTGGTGTCCACTATGTTAGAAAAATCCACTAACTAATATGAAAGTATTACAACCCTAATCTCGTCTTTACATCAATTAGAAATTAAAACAAGAATGAAACAACCAAACAAAAATATCAACTGAGTTCAATGTTCAAAATAAAAGAAAAATAGAAACAACTAAAACAAATACAAATAACGAAAACTAAAACAGGTGCTCAGGTGCTCATTCTTCAACCTCCTCCTCTTCCTCAACGTCATCCTCTTCTAAATCGGAGCCCATCCACTCATCTGAATCCCACTCTTCCCACTGGTTTTCTGAAGTATCAATCCCAAAGTTGTTGCAGCAGCTCAGTTGTAGCTCATGTGTCTTCCTGGTCTGGTCTGCCAACCACCCATGATGTCGCTCCATTCGTTTCATCTGGCCCATCATTTTCTGCATCATTTCTCTCATTGGGACTATTGAACCGGATGCAGTGGCAGTTGCTGTTGTTCTCCTTCTCTTGGTGCCTAATCTAGGCCCTTCTTCTGGTTGAGGTGCAAGATGTTTGCGGAAGTAGGTTGTGTCGAGGATTGGGGCAGCATGGATCAGTGGCGCATCATTCTGTACCTCGATTCCTGCTTGAGTGCACAACTTTGTAACGAGATGTGGGAACAAAAAACTGCCTTGCCCTGGTTTGGTTGCATGTTGAATGTTGTTTAGGATAATTTTCCCACATCCATTCTCTTTCATGTGGCAATAGAATACAAAAAAAAGTGCCTTCTCATACATCACTGTACTGTAGTGCGTTTCTGGCATCATCCTCGCACTGATAAAACACTATCACAACCGAGCCATCGATGTCAAATTAGTTCCCTTGATGCTCTTCTTGCCCTTTTTTGAAACTTCCCAAGTGGTGTCCAGTTTTGTAATGACCGGAAGAATAATATCATCCTTAAACTTTGTCTTCCTAAAATCTGCATACTCATCCCGGTTAATGTGAGGTAAGCCATAGAAATCATTGATGACCTTTGCCGTAAATACCACATCAGTACCCCTCACAAAAACAATGCCCTCATCAAATTCAGGGAGGTTGGCATAAAACTCTCTCACTAGTGGTTCCACAGCCGCATGTGTGGGTTCACTCATAAAGTCCTCCCAACTTCTCCTTATGCTCCACTCATCAGCCTGGTTTGCAGTCAGTCCACGCTCAAGGATAAATCCGTTGTCTTTCCTTTTGGCTTCTGCCTCATAGTTTTTCCAAGCCTTTTCATTTACAAACTAGTCGTCTACTTTCTTTCCTTTTCCCTTGCCCTTGGATGGTACCTTGACTTTGAGCGGCATTTTTTCCAAAACTACACTTCAACTCAACAATGCAACCCAAAAATTCAAACCTAAGTGTCCTACGACAACCAATTCAATCCTGCAAAAATTGACAACACTTCCAAAAACTTGCACTTAGACCCCCAAACTACGATTTTTCCAAATTCAACCAAACACTCCAAAATTCAAAACCCACACTCCTCAATATCACACAATCCACAATCAACCCTTCCTTAAACAAAATTAACACTCACAGGCACAAAAATTCCACAACTCGACCAACAATCAACATTTTCAGATCTACAAATCAAAACTCAAAATTTTTGAGATAAAAAGCTTAGAGAACATGAAATCTTACCCAACTAAGGAGTATTCGCCACCAATTGAGCTAAAATTAGCCTAGATTGCAAAACCCCCAATTTCTTGAACTAAAAAATTTCGTGAATTTTTCGTAAAAATTGTTGTTGAAATGAGTTGGTTTGGTGTTTAGAGGGTTAAGGAGTGCGAAAATTTTCTTGGAAGTCACTGGGATAGCTCTGGATTGAATGTTGGATAATTTTTCTCTGAACTGCGTTTGAGAGGTTTGAGAAAAAATGAAGCGTCGTGTTGAATTTGTACACAACAGTTTTCACCCTTAGTGAGTTGGATTTTGGCATGGCTTATCAAGCTAAGCTGCCTTTTTCGAAACTCTTGACTCTAAGTTTTTGGATGCAATCACAAAGGTCGCAATTTTTTGAAACAAAATATCATAAACGACAAACAATAAATAAACAAAGAACGACGAACAAAGAAAAGTTATGAATGATACCTCTTTTACTAATAGAACTTTTTTGCCATAAATGACCTTAAATAAATGTTTGAAAGAAAAATAAAACATGGCTGGAACCTAGTTGCTCATTGGTAATACCTTCGCAGATGCTCGATGTTCCAAGCTCGTAGAACGGCTTCACCATTGAGGTGTTCCAGGTGGAAAGTTCCTGGTGCAAGCTTTTCGGAGATCCTGAATGGACCTTCCCATTTGGGCCCGAATGCTCTTGAGTTCGGGTTTTGTGCACCCTGGACAACCTTTTTGAGGACTAGGTCACCCACTTCAAAGTCCCTGTTCTTGACTTTGGTAGTAAAGTATCGTCTAGCTTACTGTTGATGTAAGGCGAGCCTTAGCTAAGACATGGCCCGATGTTCTTCGATTAGATTTAGCCTCAGGTGGAAAAGATCTTCGTTTGTTTCTTCATTGAAAACTTCCCTCCGGAACAAACTAATCCCCACTTTAACTAGGGTCATTGCTTCACACCCATATGATAGAGAGAATGGGGTTTCTCCTGTCAAGCTTATGGCTTTCGTTCTATAAGACTATAAGGCCTCGGGCAATTCTTCAGCCCATCTTCCCTTCAAGGTGTCGAGCTTCTTCTTAATGGTGTGCTTGATAACTTTGTTCATAACCTCTACTTGGCCATTGGCTTGAGGTCGATAAACAAAGGCGAAACTCTTCTTAATACCAAGCTGTTTACAGAAAGATTTGAAGTCCTCACTGTCAAATTGTTTTTCATTGTCAGTTATTATAGTGTGGGGGATTTCAAATTTACAAATGATGTTTTTATAGATGAAATCCTTCAGCTTGTTTGACGTGATGGTGGCTAACAGCTTGGCTTCTGCTCACTTGGTGAAGTAGTCCATAGCAACTATTGCGAACTTAACACCCTATTTCCCTTGAGGTAAAGGGCCATCGGGTCGATGCCCCAAATCGCAAACGGCTAGGGGCTTTTCAAAGTAGTTAACTCTTAGGGTGGAGCTCGCAAAACATCTGCGAACGTTTGGCTCCATACATAGTCTGCTACATCATCAAAGACTATTGACTAGTAATAGCCCTAACGAAGCACTTTGTATGCTAGAGATCTGCCTCTTGCATGGTTCCCACATATACTTTCATGGATCTCTCTTAGAACATAATCTGCATCTTCATGGACACACCGCAATAATGGTGATTTGAACCCATGCTTATACAACTTGTCATTGATGAGTATGTATCAAGCTGATTTTGCATGAAGTGTTCTGGCTTCATTTCTCCTTGTGCCATCTCTTAGGTAGGCAATTATTGCATCCATCTAGTTATATCTCTTACTTGTCACTAAGACTGGTTCTTGTAAAGCAGAGATGCTTAGACTTGGAAGGAACTTAACAAGTATTGAATCAATCTTCTCTTGGCTCATTGTAGAGGCTAGGCGAGCTATAGCATCGGCTACTGAATTCTTCTCCCTTGGGATCTGAAGAACAGTGAAAGATTTGAACTACTTAAGCTTAGATTTCACTTGTCAGAGATAGGAAGCCGTTATGTCTTCCTTTCCCTGATATTCCCCGCTAATCTGATGGACTATGAGCTAGGAATCGCTATAGATCTTGAAAGACTCTGCCCCTATTTCCTTGGCGAGGGGGATCCCCACGAGTAATGTTTCGTACTCAGCCTCGTTGTTGGAGACAGCAAACCTAAATCTGACTGCGGCCCGGATTCGATTCCCTTCTGGACTTTCAAGCAAGAGCCCAGCTCCTACCCTCTTCTCATTCGAGGACCCATCTACATACAAGGTCTACTACTATAGTTCGTCAAAATTTGGCTTCTGTTGTTCACTCTCTTCTGAGATGCTTCCCCTTGGCGGGCTTACTTCTCATTATGGTTAATAGGAGAATTCTGAAATGAAGTTGCCAAAGCTTGACCTTTGATTATTGTCCTCGAGATGTACTTGATATTGTGCTGACTCATTTCCATTATCCACTAGATCAATCTGTCGGATGCCTCGAGCTTTTGCATTATCTTCCTCAACAAAAAGTTTGTCAACACATGAATGGAGTGTGCTTGGAAATAGGGATGCAACTTCCTGGCGGCGATGACAAAGGCACAAACGAGCTTCTCCATCTCAAGGTATCTTGTCTCCACATTGAGCAACCTCTTGCTTACATAGTATACCGGCTACTGTACTCCCCCTTTTTCTCTTACCAAAGCCGCGCTGATTGTAGACTTAGATACCGATAAATATAATAGTAGTGGCTCACCCTGGATGAGCTTTGATAATAAAAGAGGTTGTCCTAGATGTTTCTTCAATTCCTGGAAGGCTTTCTCGCACTCCTCTATCCACTTGAAACCCTTCTTCCCCTTTAGGGTCTCAAAAGAATGGTAAGCACATGTCCATGACCCGGGAAACAAACCTACTGAATGCAACCACACGTCCTGTCAAACTCTATATCTGCCTTATGCTGGTCGAGCTTTTCATGTCTAGGAAAGCTTGGATCTTCTCTAACTTGGCTTCAACACCTCGCTGATTTACCAGGAACACTAGGAATTTTCCCGAGCTTACTACGAAAGCACACTTCAGAGGGTTGAGTTTCATTCTGTATTTTCTAAGAATGTCAAACGTTTCCCCCAAATGCTCAATGTGGCTTTCGGCGACCTTTGATTTGATGAGCATGTTGTCAATGTTCACCTCCATTGTTTTGCTAATTTAGTCGACTAACATCTTGTTCGCCAAGCGTTGGTAGGTGGCCCCAACATGTTAGTGAACGACCCACTTATGCAGCGGAAAAACAAAACATAAATGACATGGATCGTTCCTTAGAACCAAGATCCGGGTATAATATCACAGTTTATACAGTATATAAATTAAATCTGCAGAAAGTCAGATTCAAGGTTCAAAATCTTACGCATGTTTGGAGGCTCCTCTAAATCTGTCAATGAATGTTTTTGCTTCCGACCCAAGTGTAGGATCGAACCCACGTAGTCCACACGAAGACAATCACAAAGAACTAAGGAGGGATTTGCTAGATCCTCCTTAGCCTTAAGAACAAAGAAGAAAATCAAAGAAAACTTTGATTCTTTGCAAAAGCAAAACTGGCATGAGAGTGAGAGTGTTTTTGGGGCTGTGTATTCTCTTTTCAATGAAATAGTGATGAATGAAAAACTTAACCTTTTTCAACTAAAGTTTTTCTTTTATAGTAATATTTTAATTGCCCTATTCCCATATGGAATAGGCTTGGGCTCTAACCCAAACACCCCATGTTACCAAACACTCCCAATTAGATATTTATTTTAATTCATCATTATCTTCAATTAAAATCAATTAATATATATATTAACATTTAACAATAATGATAATTTATTTAAATATATGCGAACACACATTTAAACGTAATTTCACTTATTTAATTTTTCTAATAAATTAAATAAAGGCTACGATCTCAACAAATTTAATTGCATTGTGAAATTACCAAAATACCCTTTCACCCAAAAAGACGAAAACACCCTTCTTTCTTTCTGAGTCTTAAATTATCTTCTATGTGTGTGACCCATAGGCTCCTCATCATACCGACAGTGTATAGTATCGTGATTAATACCAACTAATCATCTCACTAATACACAGACCAAGATTGGCCCCTAGCAAGGCATCATGGCCACTCAATAGATTCGGATTCAGCAAAGTAGCTATCTGTCAACGATATGGTTACCGTACAATTCGATCCTTTCATCATATGTTATCTCAGCAAGACGAAGGCATAGAAATAGTGTCAACCTTCGGTTACTCTCGATATTATGTATTCAGTTTCTAGACCAATGACCTATATTATAATCCGGATAAAGCAACAACTCAATCCCACTGTGGCCACAGTTTTAGTGTCATTGCCATATACTAAATAGCGCCATGAGATAACTTCTCCCATACCTGGGAGTGATGAATCCTCTATCAATCCACCATAGTCTTGATTCACTCCTTGATGTAGCCAATCACCACCGTATTGATAGCTCTGAATATAACTGTGTTAGGCTAGTGTCAAACTGCACCAATCGGTGCACAAGGCGCTCTGGTGATATCAAGTCTAAGGATCACATGTACCACCATCGTTAGAGGATTTATTCCATAAACATTGGGGTTACCATCCATATGGAATCCTCTGGTAGGTCAGTCCGGTGAACTTGTTGCGATATATTCGCCTACAACAAGCACCCATGTGTTGCACCAGGTTGTCACCAAACAATCTTGATAAGTGAGATCAGTCACTGCTTCTCGACAGGGTCGTTCAACATTATGATAGCCTTACCGTATTATCTGTGCCCTTACTTTAGAATAATACTGGGGCTACGGACATTTCTAGAATGGCCACCTTATGTGTACATAGGGTTCTCACTATCAAGATTTGAAACACTTGATACCCTCATCATGGTTCTACCATTCTAAGGACATATATCAATACATATTGCAATAATAACAATTTACGTGATATAGAATAAAATGCCTTTTATTGATTAATGAACATTATTGTAAACAGTCAATTCTACAATAATTGATTGGCTCTAGGGCATCTACTCTAACACAACATTCTTTAGGCCAAACAGCATAACCATGTAATAATAAATACCCTAGTCAGTAATAAAGGAGGTGTGTTCTTCATCGGGCTAATACATCGGAATTTGGTTGTATCCCGAGTATGCATCCATGAAGCTGAGCAGTGCATTCTCGGTTGTTGCATCTACTAACTGGTCAATCTGGGGCAGCAGAAAGCTGTCTTTAGGATAGGCTTTTTTTAAATCTATGAAGTTGACGTAAGTCTGCCACTTGCCATTCGACTTCTTCACCAGGATGGGTTGGCGAGTCAATCTAAGTACTTCACTTTTCTGATGAAATTGATGTTCAGAAGTTTGTCAACTTCATCTTTGAGCACTTTAGAGTGTTTTGCAACCATCGATCTTCTCTTTTGTCTTATTGTTCAAGCTGTTGGGTCAATGTTTAGCCTGTGACACATTGCCTCGGGGCTGATTCCCACCATATTTGCATGCACCCACGCAAACACATCGAGGTTTTTCTTCAGAAACCCTACCAGACTGTCAGCCATTTCTTTTCTTAGACTACCACCGATCTTTAATACGCAAGTTTGGTCTTCCTCGCTAACAGATATTTCTCGCAGCTCTTCTATTGGCCCTATGGTAGGCTCTTCCCTTTAGATACGAGGATCTATTGTATCCTTGAGAGGTCCGGGGTGTGGCTCGGACTCTGCAATGACCATGGCTCTCGGGAGCGGCCATTTTAGTGCAGCATTAATGGCCCAGTTGTAACATTCCTGAGATTCTTTTCTGCAGCTTCTTATCATCATGACCTTCTCAAGAGTCGGGAACCTCATTGCTTGTGCAATGACTCTTTCTAGCTAATATGCTAGGGAAATATAATACGATAAAAACACATAAGCATATAAGTAAAAGATAATGGGCCCAAAAATTTCTTTACTTTATATATAAAATACTTTACATTATTAAAAGTCTCATATACATAAGCTCAAAAATGATAGACAGTGGTGCCATTTCCCTCCGCTTCTCGATGTCCATCTGACTATTTCTCACCTATTTCCTACAAAAATCAAGAAATCAACAGAGTGAGCACTAATTGCTCAGTAAGTAAATCCGCTATACTAGCCTTCTCTTTCCGTTGCTCACGTTCTAAATTTCTTTCCTTACATTACTTGTCTCTGTTCTTTCTATTTTTATCTCTATTTCTCACTGTTCTTTTGTTCTCACTTTCTTTGTTCTTTCTTTCTAGTTCTCTCTGAATTTCTCACTACCCATGATAGAAATCATGGTGTCATGCATAAGTGTGATGCAAATGCACAATGCATAGAGATGCATTTTCTTTCCACTTTTCTATTTCTTATTCTGTTTTCTTGTTTCTTTTCTATATTTCTATTTCTTTCTTTTCTTTCTTCTTCTTTTCTATTCTCTTTTTTTTTTCTTATTCTTTCTTATTCTTTGCCGATCGGGCTCGGTTGATGCATGGATTCAGAACCCTGGCCGTGTGAGTGAGTACATTCCTCATCTAACATGCACTCTTACAGACTGTACGAATTCTTTTCTTCTTGGGCCACTCATTAAAGGTGGCGTGCATGTAGGTATATTCTTCTAGGTACAGCCCTCATCCACACACACTCTTATGGGCCGTACACATTCTTCTTCTTATTCTTAGGCGTACGTGTGGGAATATTCTTCTTCTTGTCACCCACGGGTTCCCCATCGCAACAACCTTTCTTTTCTCGTCTTTAGCACTCTTCTTTCTTTCTTTGGTGCTTTTCTTTCTTTCCCTTTATTCCTTAAGTTCTCATACATATGCATATGATTGCATGTAGATGATTCAAGCTTATTATTCTTTCTAAATGTAAATATCTAATGCAAGAATGCCATGTAGCATAAAAATAAGTCTTTCTCTATCATCTACAAGCTCATGTTAAGATCACAAATAAATACACTCATGCATACACTTCTCTTGGACATTTCATCAAACATAATGCATGCATACTCAAATTCTAATTTAGCTATTGTTAGGAAACGATCCATATACGCAGCGGAAAACAAAAATCATAATACAAGGATCGTTCCAAAGAGCCAAGATCAAAGGTATAATTTTACAGTTTATATTAAAGTAGAAATTTGCAGAAATTAATCATGAGTTTAGAAAAACATACGCACGTTTGGAGGCTCCTCTAAATTTGTCTTTGAACGTTTTTGCTACCAACCCAAGTGTAGGACCGAACCGACGTAGTCCACACAAAGACAATCACAAAGAACTAAGGAGGGATTTGCTAGATCCTCCTTAGCTTCCTTAGCTTTAAGAATCAAGAAGAAATGAAGAGTGTTTGATTTCAGGCAAGAATCAATTCTGGCGTGAGAGAGTTTAGGGGCTATAGCTTTTTTCTTTTCAATGAATTGAAAATAATGAATGACTTCTTTTCTTTCAATTAACACTTTTCTTTTATAGTGATGTTTTTAATTGCCCTATTCCCATATGGAATAGGCTTGGGCTCCAACCCAAACACCCCATGTTACCAAACACTCCCAATTAGATATTTATTTTAATTCATCATTATTTCAATTAAAAATCAATTAATATATATTTAATCTATATATTAACATTTAACAATAATGATGATTTAATTAAATATATACGAACACATATTTAAACTTAATCTCACTTATTTAATTTTTTTTTCAATAAATTAAATAAAGGCTACGACCTCAGCAAATTTAATTGCACTGTGAATTTACCAAAATACCATTTTGCCTAAAAAGATGAAAATGCCCTTCTTACTTCATGAGTCTTAAATTATCTTCTATGTGTGTGACCCATAGGTTCCTCATCATATCGGTAGTGTATAGTATCGCGATTAACACCAATTAATTGTCTCACTAATACAAAGACCAAGATTGCCCCTAGCAAGGCATTATGGCCACCTGATAGATTCGGATTCAGCAAAGTAGCTACCTATCAACGATATGGTTACCGCACAATTCGATCCTTTCATCATACATTATCTCGACGAGACAAAGACATAGAAATAGTGTCAACCTTCGATTACTCTCGATATTATGTATTCAGTTTCTAGATCAATGACCTGTATTATAATCTGGATAGAGCAACAACTCAATCCCACTATGGCCACAGTTTTAGTGTCATTGCCATATACTGAATTGCGTCGTGAGATAACTTCTCCTGTACCCGGGAGTGATGAATCCTCTGTCTATCCACCATAGTCTTGATACACACCTTGATGCAACCAATCACCACCGTATTGACAGCTCTGAATAGAACTACGTTAGGCTAGTGTCAAACTGCACCAATCAGTGCACAAGGCGCTCTGGTGATCTCAAGTCTAAGCATCACATGCACCACCAGTCGTTAGAGGATTTGTTCCATATACACTAGGGTTACCATCCATATGGAATCCTCTGGTGCATCACTCCAGTGAACTTGATGTGGTGTATTCGCCTACAGCAAGCACCCATGTGTTGCACCAGATTGTCACCAAACAACCTCGACAAGTGAGATCAGTCACTGCCATTCGACAGGGTAGTTCAACACTATGATATACTTACCGTATTATCTGTGCCTTTACTTTAGAATAATACTGGGGCTACGAACGTTTCTAGAATGGCCGCCATATGTGCTCATAAGGTTCTCACTATCAAGATTTGAAACACTTGATACCCTCGTCATGGTTCTACCATTCTAAGGACATATATCAATACATATTGCAATAATAATGATTTATGCGATATAGAATAAAATGTCTTTTATTGATTAATGAATATTATTACAAAGAGTCAATTCTACAATAATTGATTGGCTCTAGGGCATCTACTCTAACAGCTATACTTCTACTTCTTTCTCAAACCACCAATATTTGGAGTAAAACTCCCTTAAAGCAATACTAAACCTGGCCAGGAAAAATACACTTCATAATTCTTCTCAAACTCTTTCTAAATTCGACCCAATTTCTATCAATCACCACACAACAACTTCCACTTCTCATGGCTAAATTCTACTCATCCATAACCAGTAATCTCATCAACAACTCTCAAAAACATAAACACATACATACATATAAAAATTCTTGACTTACTTGATTTCTCAAATAATAACTTGAGTTGGATTTACTTACCTTGAACTTGAATAATTTCACTAGAATCTCTCTCTCCTTGGTAGACTTCCACTTTCTCCAAAATCCTAAGGATAGAAACTATAAGAATTCAACACTTTAATAATTCATCACACCTCTATTTGCAAGAATTCTTACCTTGGGATGCTTAGGAATGAATCTCTACCAAAATCCAACCAAAAGCCCTATAATTTTCCTTGGAAATTTGATGAAGAGATTGAGAGAATTGAGAATGAAAGTGGCGTGTGGGGTGTAGAGAATGGTAGGGTTTGTATGCTTAAACCCTTAATATCTCATATTAATATTCATACTTTCCCATTTTCACTTTCTTGAAAATTCCATTTTGCCCTTTAGTCAATTACAACAATGTCCTCACCTTCATTGCATTCTCCATGAAATTTCCTTACTTTTCATTCCCCACATTTACAACTAATTAGGGGTAGAATGGTCATTTATCCCTTAATGAAATTTTCTCTAGAATCTTCTCAAAGCTTTCAACCATCTCTTTGCCCCGGCGAAGTTTTTTCTTCACCTCGGCGAAAAATTCCAGAGCATACGTCGCCGCGGTGAACTTTATTCTTTGCCACGATGAAGTCTGCAATTCCCAACTTCGCCAATCCTCCACCTTAAAACAAACAATACCATGGGCAAACATGCAACACTAGAGCATATAAGCTTAACTAAGGGCGAACAAGCATAAAATAGGTTACATACCTCAATGTGGGCGTTACAACTTGCCAACACACTAAAGTGTCTATGCTCAAATCATCTAGGATCGGTCCTCCAAGGATGAAATTATAAGTGATTAGGCAATCTACCACTAAAAATTCTTCCATCACTGTCTTGATTTTGTGTTATGTCCCTAAGGTCACGGGTAGGTCGATTGTTCCCTTGGGGACCAGGCTATCCCCAGTGAATCCATAGAACGGTGATGGGCACGCCCTTAAGTCTCTCTCTATGGACCTCATTTCTAGGAAAGCTCCCAAGAAGATGGTGTTCGCTGCACTGTCATTATCGACCATCACCCTTAGTACTCTAGCATTGCTGATCCTGGCTGCAATTATAATGGCATCATGATGGTGGCGAGGGAATTCTTCACACTCTTCCACTGTGAATCCTATCACCTTGCTCTCTTTTCTTGGCCGCTTCGACGGCTTCTGCTCACAGCTCATCACTCGAGGAACCAAGTTTATTCTAGCCTCTCAAGCATATTGCTCGCGAGAGTGCCTTGAGCTCCCTACGATGTCGGGACCCCCACAGATCATGGCCACCAGGACTTCATTGCTGGCGTTGGTCGGGGCTTGCCAGATCTAGTTATTTTGCTTGCCAGTGCTTTTGCGAGTTGGTGCCTCCTTAACAAATTATTTTAGGTGGCCCCTTTTAATCAGATATTCAATGGTGTTCTTTAAAGCCCAAAACTCGTTGGTATTGTGCCTGATGTCTTGGTGGTATTGATAGTATTTCTACCAATCTCTTCTACCCGGAGCCCCCTCATTCTTTCTGGAGTAGGCAATCTCTTAGCCTCATGGGAGACTTCATATATATGAGCTATGTCTTGTGTGAGAGGGGTGTATTCTGCATATCGCAGGAAAAGTTGTCTATCCCTTCAGTTATCTATTCTTTGTCTCTTTAGGGACCTGTTCTGGTCCTTGTCATTGCGGTCTTGGCCCCTCTACTTGTCTGATGGGCGATCTTGCTGCCTGTCTGGGGTTCTCTACAGTGAGCTTCTAGCTAAGGCTGCCAGTGAGCTTTCTACTCATTGGTGTTTTGTAGCCATCTGGTAAAACTTTGCCAGGCTCACATGATCTTCACTTTGGAGCTCTTTCCACAGCTCTGTTTGTGGCCTGATGCCTACAATTAGCAAAGTTTAGAATGACTCTTCGGGTGCATTTGTGACCTTTGCTTACACGTTCTGGAACCTCATTAAATACGAGGTCGGTGTTTCATCTCTTTCCTGATGAATGTTGATCAAGTAGCTGAGTGGCATTGCAAACTATCTTCTCGCTTGAAATTGCTGTAGGTACAATGAGGAGAATTATCATCAAGAACTGATGGTGTTCACCTTGAGTCTTTTGTACCGCCTTTTGGCATCCCCTACCAATGTGACCGCAAAGCAGTAACACTTTGCTAAGTCACATACCTAATTCAGCTCCATCAAATCATTAAAAGTGTCGAGGTAGTGTCTGGGATCTCCTTTCCTATCAAACTTACTTTCTAGCACCCTGAATCCTTGGGGAAGCGGGGCCTAGAAAACTTCCTCTGTGAAGGGAAAGCTCACTATCTCTTATGCCGCATGGCTCTTAGATTGTCAAGCATTTTTTGCACTCGATCCAAGTCTTCATTGTGGTTGCCCTAGCTAGCTCTGTTAAGCCTTCCCTCGAGCAGATGAGTTCTTAAATCCGTTGCTTGTAAGCCCCCTCTATTGTGCGCATTGATGTACGAGGTTGAGTCCTGATAGCTAGGCTGGTAGGTGTTATCATGCTTGTTAGCGCGTTGCACGCAAAATCGATTATAACCAGAACGTCGGTCATTGCCAGATTGGCGAACATGACTCTCCTTATGAGCTTGCGAGGTCTAAGGCTACCTTGGGCGTAAGTTAAAACCGACACACTAACGTTAGGGATTCCGTCGGGTAGGTTGACCGTCTCGTGGGCAGCCATTTCCTTCACTTTCCCCCATTGGCTATTTTCTTGGTCACCTCCCGGGGTTAGTTTGCCTGCGGGACTCACTCTCATAAGTGGAGTGTATCATGAACGAAGTGCACTCTGTGACATCGTGGGTGTCAGTCGCCCCTCAGCATCGATGAACCAAACTAGTTGTCGACTGAATTATGACCTGTTAGGGTAATATTGGTGAAGCGTGGCTGGTCAAGGTTTTGTGTGGTTGGTTGCTGATTTATTAGCTCAACCACGTTCTATTGCATTGCCAATGCAATCATTGTTATGATCATTTCCACTAGTTGGTCATTCTCAAGATTTGACGTCCCTGCTCCAAGGTTATTTGTGGCCTGTTGAGTTAGCAGCACTAGTAGTCAACGCCCAACAACATCTTGTTGCACCTCCTGGTCGGTGGTTTCCACATTGTCGTGGTTTTTAGTGGTGGTTTCTGTTAGTAAACGGTCCCATATACGCAGCGAAAACAAAACAAAATTAATGTAGAGATCATTTACATGAGCCAAGATCAAGGGTATAATTTTACAATTTTATCAAAGCAAGAATCTGCATAAATTAATAATCTGTGTTTAGAAACTATACGCACGTTTGGAGGCTCCACCACGATTGTCTTTGAACGTTTTGCTACCGATCCAAGTGTAGGATCGAACCTCACTTAGTCCACACGAAGACAATCTTGAAAGAACCAAGAGGGATTTGCTAGATCCTCTTTGGCTTCAACATTCAGAAGAGAGAAATCAATTGAAATTGATTTGGCTAAACTATTTTTCTGCCGTGGGAGTGTATTCCAAAAGGGGGCTGCTGTGTGTTTTATTTTCAAAGGAAAAATCCCCTCTTTAAAAATCACACACTTTTCCTTTATATTAAAAATATTTGCCCTAATCCCATACGGAATAGTCTGGGCTCCACCCAAATGCCTTATGTTGCCAAACACTCCCAATTTGATTTATTTTCTTTTCCATCATTACTCATTTAAAATCAATTAATGTATATTTAATATATATTAACATTTAACAATAATGATAATAATTAAATATGTGCGAACACACATTTAAACGTAATTTCACTTATTTAATTTTTCTAACAATTAAATAAAGGCTACGACCTCAGCAAATTTAATTGCACTATGAATTACCAAAATCCCCTTTCGCCTTAAAAGACGAAAACACCCTTCTTTCTTCTTGGATCTTAAATTGTCTTCTATGTGTGTGACCCATAGGCTCCTCATCATATCGGCAGTGTATAGTATCACGAACCACCAATTATCGTCTCACTAATACACAGACCAGAGTGGCCTCTAGCAAGGCACATGGCCCCCCGATAGATTCGGATTCAGCAAAGTAGCTACCTGTCAACGATATGGTTACCGTGCAATTCGATCCTTTCATCATACGTTATCTTGACGAGACGAAGGCATAGAAATAGTGTCAACCTTCGTTT
This sequence comes from Pistacia vera, assembly GCF_008641045.1. NCBI lineage: Eukaryota > Viridiplantae > Streptophyta > Magnoliopsida > Sapindales > Anacardiaceae > Pistacia > Pistacia vera. The sequence continues at coordinate 17,589 of NW_022195148.1, read as the reverse complement.
ACTCTCGATATTATTTATCATTTTCTGGACCAATGACCCATTTAATAACTAGATAGAGCAACAACACAATCCCACTATGGCCACGTTTTAGTGTCATTGCCATATACTGAATTGTACCGTGAGATAACTTTCTCCTATACCGGGAGTGAAATCCCTTCAATCCACCATAGTCTTGATACACCCTTGATGCAGCCAATCACCACCGATTGCAAGCTCTAAAAGAACTGGTTTAGGCTAGTGTCAAACTACACCAATCAGTGCACAAGGTGCTCCGGTGATTCCAAGCCTAAGGATCATGCCACCCATTCGTTAGAGATTTGTTCCATAGACACTGGGGTTATCATCCATATGAATCCTCTGGTGGGTCAGTCCAATGAACTTGCTGCAGTATAATCGCCTACGCAGCACCCATGTGTTGCACCAGTTTGTCCCAACAACCTTGACAAGTGAGATCAGTCATTGTCTTTCAACAGAGTCGTTCAACACTATGATAGCCTTATCATATTATCTGTGCCCTTACTGCGATAATAATGGGCTACGAACGTTTTTAGAATGGCCACCATATGTGCTCATAGGTTCTCACTATCAAGATTTGAAACACTTGATACCCCCATCACGTTCTACCATTCTAAGGACATATATCAATACATATTGCAATATAATGATTTACGCGATATAGAATAAGATGTCTTTTATTATGCTTAATGAACATTATTACAAAGAGTCAATTCTACAATAATTGATTGGCTCTAGGGCACCTACTCCAACAATCTCCCACTTGCACTGCCAATCATTCATGCACCACACTGAAGCCCAAGTGCCGGCACTATAGCCAGTCATCCATGCACTCAACAAGTGCCATCATGCTTCGTCTACACGAAACTTCAATAGTAGTTGTAGGTTTTTTACAAATCTGCACATTCCCTTTCTTATCGATCTTTCAGATCAGATTGAATCACCTAAGTAAGTGTTTGGATTACTGGTGAGACCATGTTTCCTCAGCCACAACAATGGTCCATCATTATCGTAGTACAACTATACTGATTAGCAGTGCTTGAAATCACATCAAGTTCAGTATGAACCTCTTGATCCAAACCGCCTACACCTGCAGTAAATATGCGTTACACTTAGCATCAATGTAGAATTTGCTGCAGTACACTGATTCGGCTCTTCCAGCTCATTGCAGTTACATTGAGACAAAATTGTAATCCCAATTGCGATCTATAATCATCCTTTTCCCGTTTGGAAATAGCGTCACTGTATTCTCTTACAGTAGCTTATCTTTCCTCCATAATCCAAGAATATATACTTAAGCCCTTTTCAAGTACTTAAGAATGTCCATTGACACTCACCCATGTCATTTACTTGGATTTAGTTGATATCTTCTACTAGTGCTGAGTGCACATAAGACATCAATCTAAGTACATAACATTTGCTGACTTAAGCCTGATTGATATCCACTACAAGTGCTGAATGCATGTTAGATATCAATCTTAGCATACAAGATGGATCCACTTGCTGAAGCATGTGGGATCCTCTTCATTCTATCTCTCTCATTGTGTGGTTAAGGACACATATCCTTCAGAGATAGACACCATATCCATCAAAGAAATCCCTTCTTGATTTTCTATACTGAATGTGTTCATACCTTGTCTATGTACTCTGACTGTTTGAGCAACCTACACGATCTATCATGATAGATCTTATTCCAAGGATGTAGGCTGCTTCCCCTAAGTCCTTCATGGAGAATCACTTGGATAACCAAGTCTTTATTGACAGCAAGTTCGGTATATCATTCCCGACCAGAAGTATGTCATCGACATACAACACTGGAATGCTACTGTGCTTCCACTCCTTTCTTGTAAACACAGGGCTCTCTTCATTCTTGATGAAACTGAATTCTTTTACGGCTTCATCAAAACGAATGTTCCGCTCCTTGAAGCTTGCTTGAGTCCTAAATGGATCTCTACTACTTGCATACCTTATTAGCTTGACTATCAAAGAAACCATCAGGATGTGTCATATACACATCCTCTTCAAGGTTTCCATTCAGGAAAGCAGTTTTCACATCCATTTGCCAAAACTCATAGTCATGATATGCAGCAATTGCAAGCATAATCTGGATGGATTTAATCATGGCAGTAGGCAAAGGTTTCTTCATATGTCAATGCCATGATTTTATTTGAAACCTTGGCAACCAGCTGTGCTTATAAGTATACACGTTGCCATCCATGTCGTCTCTTCTTGAAGACCCATTTACACCCTATGGGTTTTACCCCTTCAGGTGGTTCCACCAGAGCCACACTTGGTTCTGGTACATGGAGTCCATCTCAATTTCATGGCTTCAAGCCATTTAACGGAATCTGGATCCGTATATACATCTTCGTAGGTTCTGGGTTAATCGTCTGGTAGACCAGTACGTCGCCATTTTGAGTCATGAGATATTGTACTCTCAGGCTCATGGCATCACTCTCCCAGATCTTGTAGCTCCTGTGCTACCTGAGGTGGTTCACTTTGATCCACAAGATGTGGAATAACCTCCTCATGATGCTCAACCACTTCCTGTGGCACATCATCCCGTCCTTCGCCTAGTATATCTTGTGGTTCTAGAACTTCATCGGTTCTACTTTTCTCCTACTAGTACTTCTTAGAATATTCCTTTTCTAGGAAGACCCCGATCGAGCAACAAAAATTTTGCGCTCTTCTGGTTGGTAGAAATAGTATCCTTTGGTCTCCTTTGGATACCCCACAAATATACATTTACAGGATTTGGGCCCAGCTTGTTCGAAGTCAATTTCTTAACATAAGCTTCACAATCCCAAATCCTTAGATAAGACAATTTGGGCTTTCGCCCACTCCATAACTCATATGGAGTCTTATCTACGACTTTGACGGCACACGGTTCAAAACGTGAGTCGTAGTCTCTGGGCATAACCCTAGAACGATGCAGATAAATCACTAAAACTCATCATGGACCTAACCATGTCAAGTAAGGTCTTGTTTTCCTTTCTGACACTCCTTTGTGTTGGGTGTTAAAGGAGGGTGAGTTTGATACTATCCCATATTCCTTTAGGTATGTCTAGCTCAACTTGACAAAGTTGGCATAGTAGTCATTTTGAGATTATCCTTGTTGTTTTTCTTAGAACATATTATTATGAAACAGTTCCATAAAGAATATTATTTATACTCAAGGACATAATCCATTAGTAAACTAATATTCTCATTTGTCCTATGTGGACACGAAATATAATTTCTAGAAACTGAAGAAAAACCATAATTCCACACAAGTTCCAAGAAACAAGTCCATTGGCTAAATCAGATGATAAGATCCTACAGCAAATGTAGCAGCAGTTGCTTCATTTCCAACTGGTAGGTCCACCTCTCCCTGGCGAGCAATCTACTTTACCATAGTTCCTACACATCAATCAAATGTGCGTACCACATCTTGTGTCAACTAGATGTTTACAGAGAAGTTAATCTCAATAACTACCTGACGAAGAACTAACATTCTTCTTCCCTTTTGCTAGGAAAGCCTTGCAATGTTTCCTCCAGTGGCTGGGATTCCCACAGTGAGGACAAACGCCTTCTTTCTCGCAACCGTTCTTTCCATCGACTTCTAAGCCCTTTCCTTTTCACTTGAGTTGGCTTAACAAACGTCAATGTTTCTACTTTTCATGCCTGACTCGTAGCCTTCAACAAATCCAGAAGCTCGAAAGGGTATTCTTCTTATCTTCCTCAATAAAGTCATAGACAATTGAGAATAAAATCTGGCAATGACTGATATTAGTTTATTCGCTAACCTTCATTAAGTCCACATCCCAAATCTCAAGCTTGTTCATATACTCGATCCACTTGAGTATATGCTCGCCAATTTTGGTACCCTCTTCCATCCTACATCTAAATAATGACCGAGACACCATATGCTTCTCATTTCTTCGAAGAAAATGAAGATAGAAGCTAAATCCATTTTCTGGCACTGTTGTTGCATAATGGTGCCATTGATGCAAGCACAATGATCTTGTCATTTCTGCTTTTGCATCATGTGTATGCTTCACATATACATACCCAGTCTCATGAATAGAACTATCAGCAGGCTCTAGTGATAGAGCTTGCTCAATGGTGTTAATCTATCGCTTGACTGAAGTATATTATTTATACTTCTATACCAGTCAACGAAATTTTCACCATTCCATTTCTCTCCCAATTCGATGATTTGTCGCAGTGATGTTGGGATCTTTTTGCTCAAATTTAAGTGAATCTACAAGTGCAAAAAAATAACTATTATTACCATGTTCATTATTATTTTTAATATGGTCTTTTATTAACGAAGCTCCCACTATTTTACTCAAGTCAATAGCCCTCACCATTAACTCGGAAAGTTCGTTGACTTTCCTAGTGGACCGAGATCCCATCCTGCCCATTTCAAACCTTCGCTTGGGCGAACAAGCCAAAATGAGTTGATTAGGTAGGCCAACAAACTTAATCCACACCAGTTGATAGCTCCTACTATCAACCTCAAATGTGAAAAAGCCAACAAGCCAATCACACAATCCAATGGACACTGTAGCCATCGTCCTCAAGTGTGATTCTTAGTATCAGTAGAGTGGACACCATGTCACCACGTACACAAAATGTGTACTGCTTACTATGTACACCTGCTGTAACTAGTACAATGCATGCATAATAATGATAGAAAATGGGTCCAAAACTTTTCTTTTTATTATATGTAATAAGTCTTTTATACACAAGCGCATCATTTACAAAAGTCTTTAAAAAGACAAAAACAGGGAAACAGTGTAGCTATTGCTCCTCGCTTGCCGACGCCCCTCCGACTGCATCATCACCTAGATCCTGCATTCACAAGGAAAATACGGTGTGAGCACAAAATAATGCTCAGTAAGTAAACCCTCTATCTATTTATCCCCGTATGTATTTCTTTAATTCTTTCCTCACACTTTCTGTTGTTTTCTACTAAACGTCATGGCCTCATCTTACTGGAGGTACGGCCGGATGGCATTCACACAGCACCATCTCACTCTTCATGACTGTCGGGTGGAGTTCACACAACACCAACCCGTTCTTAGTGACTACCGAGTGGGTCACGAAGCACCTACCCGGTTTTCTTAACTCGGGTGGAGACTACAAAGCACCTACCCATTCCTCGTGACTTTCGGGTGACAATCACAAAGCATTAACCCTTTCCTAATCACTGTCGGGTGATGATCACAAAGCATCACTGTTGGGTGATGATCACAAAGCATCAACCCCTTTCTAATAAATATCGGGTGATGATCACAAAGCATCACTGTCGGGTGATGATCACAAAGCATCACTGTCGGGTGATGATCACAAAGCATCAACCCCTTTCTAATAAATATCGGTTGATGATCACAAAGCATCAACCCATTTCTAATACAACCGCTGATGCACAAAGCATCCACCCGTTTCTAAAAATATCGGGTGTTGATCACAAAGCATCAACCCCTTTTCTAATACTCTTCGCATTCACTCTACTCTAGCACTTCTCATTCTCTCTACCCTTAGAGTATTGCATCCACAAGTTCTCTACTCATAGAGCAAGTGCATACACAAAGTTTCCTACTCTTTCTTAGGTCACTTCTCAATGCACATTAATGCCTATGGATGGTTCATCTCCACTAATGCACTTATGAAATGCCAACATGCAATGTTGCAAGAATTAAGGTTCACTACTCATACTCAACCTCTATTAGGCATTTCATCAAACAACTCAAGTGCATAATAAAACTCTACTATACAATAATTCTATTTCTTTCTCTAACCATCCAAAATGGGAGAAAACTCCCTCACATAGCCATAATTCCTGCCAAAGAATGACACTCCAAAAAGGATTTCTCAATATCCTTCAATTCCATCTCAAACTACCTCTCCAACCCACTTTCTCCACTTCTTATACTTGAAATGTAGAACAAATCACAACAATATAATCTCCATTTAGACTCAATAACATGGCAATAACATGTATATAACATACATACATAATTGCTATTAAAACCACCTAATCAGAAAATTCTCAAATCTCAACTTGGGTTGGGATTTACTTACCTTGTTAAGGAGAGATCTCACTAGCTCCTCCTTTCTCTTGGTTTGCTTGACTCTTTCTCTACTCTTTAAACAATGAACAAAAACCCTCAATATTCAAATATACTCAAATCTCACAAAACTTCACATCCAAAGCAAGAATCCTTACCTTAGGATGCCTTAGATTGATTTTCTACCCCAAATCACTCCAAAAGCCTTCTAAAATCCTGAACAAAAGAAAGAGAATTTGAGAGGAAGTAAGAAAGGAGAGTGGCGATGGAGAAGAAGATGAAGGGTTTGCAATGACTTAATTCCTTTTAATGAATTTATGCACAAGCATTCCCTTTTTGCCCTTATCTTCCTTGGGAAATCCATCTATATCCTTTGATTCATTACAACCACACCCCCATATCAACATTTCTCCATGAAATTCCTTAATTTTACTCCCCACTTTTCCTACTAATTAGGGGTAGAATGGTCAAATTGCCCTTAGGGAAGAAAATATCTAAAACTTAACAAACATTTTGGTTGGCACGTCGCCGTGGCGAGGAAGCTTCTATCGCTGCGGTGAAACTGTCCAGCAGCTTCCCGTGACTTCAACACCTCTTCGCCGCGGCGAAGATTCTTCTTTGCCCTGGCGAAGCCTGGAACACTGAACTTCTTCTATTTCAACCAATTTCAGGGCAAGTATTCAACAACCACCTCAATCAAAGGTCAACCAAACAATAATACTAATAAACCAACTCAATAAGAGCAAAAGAAGAAACGTTAGCTACGTACCTCAGTGGGGCGTTACATACTATGCCTATGACACGCGTTTATCAACCTTCGCTTTGGCGAACAAGCAAAATTGTCATTTTAAGTCGACTCATCCACCATAAGAAAACTCCAATGCATTTTAACCTCCCATTGGTAGAAGTGTACCCTTCGATTTCGCGAACGGTTTCGACGAGCATGGTTTGATTAAAACCATGGTGATGGAGGCTTTGTGACTTAATATACTTTGATTGAGGGTTTTGTTTATTTAATGTCTCACCAGATTATTATCTTTGTTAGAATGACATTGCTTGGCATGTTATTGAACATTCAACCTTATCATGCATTCTAAACAAAATTTAAAACGTGCCGGTACATGGCCCAACTAAAACCGATTTCCTCGAGCCTAGAGGAATCGGTGGGTCACCTAGGGGTCCTGTAATAAACATCTTGGTCTTCAAGTATGGTTGCCCCGTCCTTTGCTCCGTCTTCAAGTACATTACAAAAATATCGTTTTAAATTTACAATAAATAATTTACAAATTCTTTACATCAATAAATTTAGAACACCTCGTTTACATTCGAGGGAGTTAGATGAGAAGAGAATGTACATCAAGAAAGAGGAGAAAGGCAGGACACCGCAGGCCCTATTTAATAAATACAACCATACATACCAAAAAATATTTAAAACATTCACCCTTAGGTCTAAGGCTCATGCACCGGGCACCATGCAATACACAAACAAGTACAAAGCATACATTTCAAAAACAATCAATTTTTGAAATTTGTGGGTTAATTAATTTATCCCCTGATAATTTGCAGAACTGCTGTTTGGTCCAAAAGTTTTGAAACTTTACATTCTGGCCCCTACACACTCGAAAGTGCGCTCCGCTGCGGCGATGAGTTAGATCGCTGCGACGTGCGTTGATTACTTGACGTTCACGCTCAAAGTACGTTCGCCGCGGCAATTTGGTACAGTGCCAATCCTAAGGACGATCGCCGCGGTGATGTGTTTATATCGCCGCGACGAGCGCTGTTTTTCGTACAGCACTCGTCCAGAGGACGATCGCCGCGGCAATGTGTTATATCGCTGTGGCGAGCGCTTGTTTTCATACAGCGCTCGTCCAAGGATGATCGTCGCGGCGATGGTTATATCACCGCGGTGAGCGCTGGTGACGCGTGAACAACGCTCTGCGGCGATGGTTATATCGCCGCGGCGAGCGTACACAGATCTGTAGCTCCGGATCTGTTCATACAGCAACCAAAACCCTCTAAACAGATTTTGCAATCAATCAACACATTGATCTCAACAAAAATCCATCAACCATTATTCCAAACATGCAGATCATCAAATTAAAAATTAATCGATTATAATTTCTTAAAATGTTTTAAGATAGATTTTAGTATATTCTATATGGCAACATATCTCATCAAACGCATGTTATCAACCATCCATTAAAAATTGTAAAATTCAGTACCCTAGGCTCTGATACCACTGTTAGTAAACGGTCCCGTGTACGCAGCGGAAACAAAACAAAATTAATAGAGATCATTTACATGAGCCAAGATCAAGGGTATAATTTTACAATTTATCAAAGCAAGAATCTGCATAAATTATATCTGTGTTTAGAAACCATACGCACGTTTGGCTCCACCACGATTGTCTTTGAACATTTTACTACCGTCCAAGTGTAGATCGAACTCACGTAGTCCATACGAGACAACTCAAAAGAACCAAAGAGGGATTTGCTAGATCCTCTTTGGCTTCAACATTCAAAGAGAGAAATCAATTGAAATTGATTTAGGCTAACCAATTTTCTACCGTGGGAGTGTATTCAAAAGGGGGCTACTGTGTGTTTTATTTTCAAAGGAAAAATCCTCTCTTTAAAAATCACACACTTTCCCTTTTTATATTAAATAATTTGCCCTAATCTCATACGGAATAGGCTTGGGCTCCAACCCAAATGCCCCATGTTCCAACACTCCCAATTTGATTTTTTCTTTTCCATCATTATCTCAATTAAATCAATTAATGTATATTTAGATATATTTAACATTTAACATAATGATAATTATATTTAAATATGTGCGAATACACATTTAAACGTAATTTCACTTATTTATTTTTCTAACAAATTAAATAAAGGCTACGACCTCAACAAATTTAATTGCACTGTGAAATATACAAAATACCCTTTTCGCCTTAAAAGACGAAACACGCCCTTCTTTCTTCTTGGATCTTAAATTGTCTTCTATGGGTGACCCATAGGCTCCTCATCATATCGGCAGTTATAGTATGCAATTAACACCAATTAATCGTCTCACTAATACACAGACCAAGATTGCCCCTAGCAAGGCATCATGGCCACCCGATAGATTCGGATTCAGCAAAGTAGCTACCTGTCAACGATATGGTTACCGTGTAATTCGATCCTTTCATCATATTTATCTTGAGAGACGAAGGCATAGAAATAGTGTCAACCTTGGTTACTCTCGATATATTTATTCAGTTTCTGGACCAATGACCCGTATTATAAACTAGATAGAGCAACAACTCAATCCCACTGTGGCCACAGTTTTAGTGTCATTGCCATATACTGAATTCACTGTGAGATAACTTCTCCCATACCCGAGTGATGAATCCTCTGTCAATCCACCATAGTCTTGATACACTCCTTGATGTAGCCAATCACCACCGTATTGACACTCTAAAAGACTGCGTTGGGCTAGTGTCAAACTACACCAATCGTGCACAAGCGCGCTCCATGATCTCAAGTATAAGGATCACATGTACCCACCATTCGTTAGAGGATTTGTTCCATAGACACTGGGGTTACCATCCTATGGAATCCTCTGGTGGGTCAGTCCAGTGACTCTTGCTGCAGTATAATCGCCTACAGCAAGCACCCATGTGTTGCACCAGGTTGTCACCAACACCTTGACAAGTGAGATCAGTCACTGCCTTTCGACGAGTCATTCAACACTATGATGCCTTACCGTATTATCTGTGCCCTTACTTCAGAATAATACTGGGGCTACGGACGTTTCTAGAATGGCCACCATATATGCTCATAGGTTCTCACTATCAAGATTTGAAACACTTGATACCCTTGTCACAGTTCTACCATTCTAAGGACATATATCAATACATATTGCAATAATAATGATTTACGCGATATAGAATAAGATGCCTTTTATTATTGCTTAATGAACATTATTACAAAGAGTTAATTCTACATAATTGATTGGCTCTAGGGCACCTACTCCAATAGTTTTCAATCTTGTACGTACCATTGCGGGCCTAGAGTTCTCGAGTCACTGGGATTGCTTGCTTAAAATTCTGAGATTTTGGCGGAGGCCCTCTTTCTAGCGCCAAAATGTTGATGCAAGAATTACACCAACTATAGTGATCCAATCGACCTTGTTGGGACCGGAACTGATGTGTGCATGATTGCGGGTAACCAAGAATGAGTAATAATAATGCAATAAAATAAATGGCAAAGAATTTTTAAAAGTGGTTCGGCGAGTTGAACTCTTGGGCCTACATCCACTGTTTTTGTATCTGCTGTGAGAGCTTACAATGATCATCCTAGAATAATTTGTTAACACCTTTCTCCTCGTTGGAGGGGGTTTAAATATAGGTTTTGTACAAAGGAAAGAGCGAAAATAAAGGGATTACAATAAAGTTTGAAATGCAACTCCGATATTCTTGCAATTGGGCGCTGTGATTGCGCAAAGATTACCGTTGATCTGATCCTTCTTAAGATATCCAGGATCTGAAGTTATCTGTGAATTGGTTGAACAACTGTAGGACTAGTTGCTACTAGCTTGTGCTAGGTCGAACTATAGCTCGACGAGCTTATGTTGGTTGGACAATCGGTGGAGTCGAGATATTCTAGATCGCGATAACCTCGCAATACTCCAAGCTTGGTGGAAAAATCACATACAACACGCATATTTATCCTTGTTCTTCTTCCTTTCCATCCAAACATTGGCTTACTCCTACTCCTATGAGTTTCGAACTTAGAAGTGCGTTAAAATATCGTTCCACTTTATTTGTTAACGTGTAAGATACTGCCAAATAAGTCATTCATTGTATAAATGTAAATCTAATGTGTGCATAGAATTATTATTTTTTTTTTAAATATAATATAAATAACATATGAATTTGTGATAATATTACAAATATTAAAAAGATTAATATAAATCATGTGTGTATGGGCCAAAATCGTGTTAGGCCTGACGAGGCCCAACATACAAGATATGCATATAACAGCCCAAGGGCTTAGCCCAATTGCGATTGGGCCTATGCTTAAGTCTTCCTTCTAAAATGCACTCTCTATGAGTTGGGCTATCCTACATGTTAAGCTAAGCTGGGGTCAAGCCTACTAGCCCACTACAGTTCAAAATAGAAGCAAAATCCTATTCTGTTTCCACTTCTATTAGGATCCTAGATTGCATATCATTAATGTTAAGCGTAACCCAATAGGCAGGAGACCTATCCCTTTCCTAAAAACGACTCCTTTACCTATCCTGAGTCCTACTAGATTCGAACATTTTGGTTTCACTATATAAACAGGGGAAAACTCTCTCATTATTCATTTAGAAATCAACTACAACACCTACAAGCTCCTAAGTTCTTCTCTTAAACTGTCATATTATTCTGGTACTCTCCCTTTGGCCCTCACTAAATAGCGTCTCTCAGCCTCGCTGACTTGAACGTCGGAGTGTCTACGCAGACACCACACCAGTGTCTATCTAGCCTTCACATTCCCATTTCTGTGTCTTTGTGCAAGTCTACCAGGTTGTCGGTGGCTCGTATCGCATAAGATCAGTCCCCCCCCGATTTGACAGTAGATTTTACCGTCTACAATGTGCACTTGGAAAATGAAAACAGTGATTTACATATTTATTTGAAAATAATATTTAGCATAATATAATATGTCCTATAAATTTTGTTTACACATAATAAAATTACACTAATATAAGATTATTATAAATTATATATAATTTTACAAATATTCTAACCAGTTTACAATGAAAATGAATTCAATTGATGTTTAAAAGAAGAGATTTCGCTCCATTTGAGAGTTCCAATTATACCCTCCTCAAATTTTCTTCCTCACAAGAGCAGAAACTGCTCAAAACATGCCAAAAAATACAAGAGTATTTTTTCTCTTTAATCATGAAGAATTCCACATACTTTCCAGGATAATCATATAAACTTTGACAGAAGAAAAATGGAGTTAGTGGAGTATTTACTTTGTTCAATCTTAAGCTCGACATTACAGAAAAGATTTCCATGGCCTCTAATTACTTCCATATAAATAATGAATTCATCAATTATTCTATCAAACGACAAAACAAAATAATGCACAAATTCTCTCCATAAATTTTGTATTGTTAGAGATAGAAAGCCCAGTATTTAACTATTAAAACCCAGTCAATTTTTGTACTAGGATTTACTTGGCCACTATTAAAAGTGACAGCTAATCATGTTCATAGCTTTGGAAGAATTGTTCATCTTCCCAAACATCACCATAAGGTTTTTCCCTGCCTTTTTATTGGATCATATAATGAAAAATCCTCTCTCTTTTTTTTCGCAAATGAAACATGCTTAATTGGGTTATTCACAGTATTATGTGGATTCCAAATCCCTTTAACATGAATTTTCCATTTCTTTTTTTACACAAAGTTTCACTTAATAATTGAAATCCAAACTGTTGGAGAATCTCTTCATTCATTGCTTATTTATACGAGATTTGTTTCCATATAAGCTTAAGCCTTAATCAGGGCAAGTTCTGAGTCAGACACTCTCGAGTCCAGCTCACGAACGGTATATGAAACATAACTGATTTCAAAATTTTCTTTCAGAAAGGTCGTTAATTTATACAAATTGATCCGTGTGATAATAAAAACATTCATCATTCACCTACATATATCCTTTCTTTTCTTTACACTGTAAACCACCGCCAAAGGCTTTTGTTAATCTGTAAATAGAATCACCAGATCGAAACCTCCTTTCTTGCATTTCAAATATTCTTCTTCTTCAATTATCGTAGCCCATACTCGTTTTCTTTGATCTTCTTCCTCCTGGTCTTGTTTCTTCGTCCTCTTCTTCCTTACATCATTAATATTAACATTATTCTTATTGTATTCGCAGAGGTTGACAGTTGCCGAACTGCCGCACTGCCTCCATTTCCATCGCCTACAAACTCATCTCGCTTCTTCTTGTGCGTACAGGTGGAAACTCTAACCATTATTTGGTTTCAATCATCAAATTCAACTAACAGGTGACCCTTTTATACACAATTGCTAAGTCGGTTCAAAAACCGCCTTAACATAAGAAAGACATACTCATACGACGCCGTCTAAATATTATAAATTATTTCCTACGTTTCAGAGTATTTTTTTTTATTTTATCAAATTATAATAGGTTTAAAAAAAAAAAATGAATTTTAGATATTTTAACGTTCTATTTTAATATTTTTCTTGTTGGATAAGTAATATTTTCCTATAATAACAAGGATTCAATTCTCCCGTGCTTTTCACGCATTTGTAGACATTGGCAAAAATACATGTTGATACAAAATTCTGCACTACCAACGATTCTGATTGACCTTGTTGGGATCGGAACTGATGTGTGCATGATACGGGGGATCAGAATTGATGTGTGCATGATTATGGGTAATCAACGATAGTGAACGATAACGCCAGAAAGTAAATGACAAAGAGAACTTTTAAAGTGGTTCGGTGAAATTAACAAGCTACGTCCACTGTGTTTTTTGTATAGTTTGCGAAAGCTTACAATGTAGTTTCAATCCAGAATTCGTATCCCCCTCCTCATTGTTTTAGGGTTTACTTACAAGATTTACGTAAAGGAAAGAGCAAAATTAAAGGGATTATAGATGATTTGAATCATAATTCCGATATCCTTGCGATTGGGCGCTATGATCGCGCAACGACAACTGTTGATCTAGTCGTTCTCACGATATCCAGGATCTAAAGTATTTAGGGGTTGATTGAATTTCGCGATTGTCCGTGACTAGCTTGTGCTGGGTCGAGCTATTACTCGACGAGCTTATGTTGGGTCGATCATCATATTGTCGAGATCATTCTAGGTCGAGCTACATCCTCGCGTTAGCCCAAGCTTGGTGGAAAAACCACACCCACACCCTGCCCCCTAGTGTTCGATGCTCGTTTCGAGTTTCGAAGACTATCGCTCGATTTGACGCCAAGCTCGGCTTCAATAGTGAGTCTCTAAGTGCATGCTCGATCGAGCTTCCATGATTGACCTTACGTTTGGTGATGCCGTGTTACTTACACATGCAAAATAGCAAGTGCACTAGTCGCACAAAGTAATAAAATGATGAGTGAGTATCGTTCCCACAAGGATTGGTTGCTAACCACTAAGTTTTCTACTGTTTTCAAGTTGGAGTAATCGAATTTGTTTTGGATTAATGGGAAAAATTAAACTTAAAACTAAACAAAATTTCTAAATATTCAAAACTAAATTATGAGGCAAGATTAGAAATAAGGTAATATCAATTTAAACAAACGGGTAGGGTTTTTGACTTCATTTCGGACTCTATGGATTAAACCTACAGATTATGTTATTTCCATATTCACATGCATTGATTGTAAATCGACTTCTCTAAATTGTAAACATACATTCTCAGCTATTTTTTCCTACTTTTCCCTATTAAACTTCCGCACCAACAATTTGAAGATTATAGTTTTAAGCTCATTAAGCACCTAGAATCCTAGATTGATTTCATTGATTCTATAATCTATCTCTAGCATTAATACTACAATAGTGATTACCCAAGAAGCTTACATGACTCCATTTCTCAATCTCATCATGTTCATTATTAAAAGCAATAAATCCAGAAAACCACACACATTCTTGCACTAGCATATAAATAATAAAAATCAATTGCTCAATCCATAAGAATCCGAACTACCATCAAACCCTAACCAAAATGGGTTAGTTCATAGCTAAATCAATACAGTAAGCAGAAAAACAATAAACCACAAAGCTCAAATGTAAAATGTATAAAAGACAAGAAATCTCCCTAGTTGTAGAATCCACCAGATTCATCCCAATCTTCCACTTTTCAACACAATTTTGTCAAATCTAAAACGAAGAATGAAAAAGCTGCTCTAGAGTAAGAAAAACACAACCTCGTTTCAAAATGGTAAAGTTTCGCTTTTATAACCTCGCCCAAAAACCTAAAACTTTGCTAAAAATGAAACTATGCGTTTAACGAAACTGAAAATTGCAGACTTCGCCGCGGCGACAAAGTAATGTAACTCTTTGAGCATGACGCATTTTGCCACTGCGAATCTTCATGAATAATTCTGAATTACATAATTGCCCTCCGCTTGCTTCTTTGCTTGAATCTTCAATCTTCGATGCTCTCCCATGGAAACACTTCATAGTGCTTTACTCTGCTTTGAAACTCTCCCAACTTCTGAGATCTGCTTACTTCTAAGTCCAGAAACTCCAATTCGCTCATTATTTGCTCAAACTGTCTATTTTGGCCTGAACACAAAATGTAAAGAATTATGTAGCAATTCAGGCGTAAATGAACTAAGAAGTATCTAAATCCACCTAAAAGCCTAATAAAAACATATAATTCTCGGATTTCAATACCCCCAAACTAAAGACATGCTCGTCCTCAAGCATTGGTACAAACTTAAGAAGAAAACAATAAAAACTACAACATGACACACTAAAACTGGAAATGAACAACAAGAATTAGACTCAACTCAACATAAATTGCCTAGAATTTATACAAGTCTCAAAGATTTTTGAAAATTTTTACTGGAAAAATGTTCAACATTCTAAGAGTTATAAGTTGCATCGACTATCTTTCTCTATTGGTCCCCTGAGTAGTGATCCCCACTTCAATCCACCTTCCGACTTCCCAGATTATTTTATTCAGAAATGTAAGTTTATCAAATGGCGGCAAACTCCATAAGCCTAAATATCGAACTACTCTCCACTATGAGGATTAGTAACATCGCTAAGAATCAAAAGGTCTTTGTAAGCTTATAACGTAAGGCTCGGTAGTGGTTTCCAAAGGAAAGGAAAGGGTAACAAATAAGAGAACTTGGTTTCCTTAAAGCAAACACTAGGACTTAATCCAACTCCCACTTCTTTTCTCAACCATCACTCAAAATGTCACCATTTAACACCTTCACCATGAACATTCTTATTGCTGCTATTGTAATATAATTCTCAAACTATTTTTTTTTAAATAAAATTGAGGTTAATTACCTCAATTATTCTTCTCGCCCATCTAACACCACCCCCAAACTATTCTTTTAGTTCATTCACACAACTCTTCAAGTTCCTTGTGTTTGCATTAGGTCCAAATTCTCCTCCTAAGGGTGTGATTATGTGTTTAGGGTAATTGGTTGGACATTTCTGGTTTGCAAGAACATAAAAGCAATGATAATCTCATAAGGTCCAAATTGGTGACTAGGAAAAATATTTAATTCGTGGGTTGGCTGGAAAGGCTCAAACGTTTCGAAAAATGCCTAAATCATTTCCTCAACAATGTCTATTCCTAGAATTTCGCCTCAAGCATTTCTCTATTAGGTTCTAGAATCCACCAACATTATCAAACTTTACCTAGCCATATAAAATGAATCTAAGCATGCCGAAATAAATGAAAATGGTGGTTGAACCACTCAACAAACCTCAATCAAAATTCAGTCAATAAACATAAACTTGAAGCAATGCTTAACATTTTTCAACAATAAAATCCCAATAACCCTAATCTCATCATTGATTTATACAATTCATCACTGGCATACACAACAAAACATAGAAATAAAACAAAATAAAAAGTCCAAAAATTCTCAAATTTTTCCTACCCCCAAACTAAAGATGATATTGTCCCCAATGTCACATTATGCACAAATTAGGAATAGAAAAACAAAATCTGGAAAAGTACGAGATAGTTTCCTGATTAATCCGTGAAGCTGAAGTTTCACTCAATAGTGTGTACACCCGGTCCTTGACTTTTTCATCACCAAAATCTATAAAAACAATTGAAAACTGTGGTGTCCACTATGTTAGAAAAATTCACGAACTAATATGGAAATATTACAACCCTAATCTCGTCTTTTCAACTAAGAAGTTCAACAAAAATTTAAACTAAATGAAAAAAATCCAAAAACAAACCACAAACAAATCAAAAATCAGTTCAAAGTTCCACAATGCCCAACAACAAACCAAAATAAAAACAAACAAAAACAAAATACAAAACAGGTGCTCCAGCTCATTCGTTGGCCTCCTCGTCTCCCTCGGCGTCGTCCTTGTAATAACTACTTCTTACTCAAATACTCATAATAATATACATAATAAAATACATGTATAATAACATAAGTAGTTGGGCCGAAATTTTTCTTTTATTAAACATATACATTCTTTATACAAAATTAGTATCATAAAAATAAAAAAAAATAAAATAAAAAAATAAAATACTATCAAAAACTATGTAGTAATGTAGCCATTCCTCCTCGCGTGCCGACGTCCATCCGACCATGTCCTTACCTAAATCCTGCAAAAACATAGAAAGACAACGGGGTGAGAAAAAATAATGCTCAGTAAGTAAACCCTGTAGTCATCTATCCCTGTAACTCTCTCTCTCTCTCTAAGTCTTTCCTTACAATTCTCATTTACTCTCTCTTTTATACTTCTCTCTGTTTTCTCTTTCTGTTTCTCTTTCTTAGAACTCTTTTCTACTAACTCTCTTTAGTA